>NC_133655.1:26466358-26576236 GCF_009905375.1 Apium graveolens | reverse complement strand
CTCTCCACAGGATTCTGGATGAAGGCTACTCTACCTTGATTAGAGTCTATTCAGCTATACAAAAGGATTCTGGCTTTACCAGAACTGCCAAGATTGAAATTCTCAACAAGATAGCCAATATAAGGAAAACTTGGAGGGAGCCCAATGCTTTATCCAGGACTTTACTCATTCAAGAAAGGGAAATGAAAATTCTCAAATCACCTCATTGGTTGATGGAATTTAGAGATGATAAAGGAGTCAGAAGATTTTTCAGACTTGAAGACCAACTCAAGATTGCCAGCAATGAAACTCTCAAAGAAATGCAATCTAAGTTGGATGTCAGTGTTGAAGATGAAGCTGAATTCTTCAGACAACTCCAACTCCAAATTGAGGAAAATGACAAAAGGCTAGGAAAGAAAACCAGGGAACAAAGAAGAAAAAGATGATTTGCTCAGACTAAAGGAGTGTCCTTGGAAACACTGTAAATCTTCAATTATCTCCTAGTACATACACTTTTGCAGCATTTTTAAATTTCTACTTAGTTTCAATTCATATATCTGTTAAGTGTTTTGTTATCATCAAGTTAACCCTGAATTTATGCCTACAATTCTTATAGACATAAATAGGGGGAGATTGTTAGGAATGTATGTGCATTAGTTTGATGATATGTTTAACAAAATCCTTAAGTAGAAATTTAGTGTCTGTAGCCTCAACGGATAAGACCACTTTGGCTATCCGTTGATGGTGTAGCTTTACTTAGAAATAAGTCTAGTGTTGTAGCATATTTCAGTCTCTGTATTTAAAATGTAATTCTTGGAAGTTGAGAGAAACTATGAGTCATGTTGACTACTAGATGATATGCAGATAGGAAGGCCAATTGTAAATACTTCATGCCTTGTAATTTTGTATAAGTGAAGTGGTATCAACGGATGACTTAAAGACCTTCAACGGATGAGAAGCTAAGCTTCAACGGATGTCTCTAAAGCTTCAACGGATAAAGTCATCAACGGATAACATCCTTCAACGGATGAGTGCATCAACGGATGAAAGCTTCAACGGATGTTCTGATGATTAGCCGTTGATAAGGGGTAGTTGTACCTACAAACAGAGGCACATGGGTTGATAGAGACAACTGAGATGTGGTAGCCGAATTTCAGGAACAACAGAAAAAGCAGCCGTTCTTCTCTAGTACAAAGATGCAATAGTCAACAAAGTACTGGAGTGAACAGGAAAAGAAGCAAGTGAAGATCTTATTTTATTACTGTATTTTATATTGTTCTTCACTTGTACACTTGGTAATATAAAAACCAAGTAGAAGCTAGTAATTAGAAGAGAGATTTTCCAGAGCTGTTTAGAAAAATATTGAGAGAAAATTCATCTAGTTTGTACTAGGATGCAGCTGTGATCAACATTGCTTAATCACAGATTTTCTAAAATACCATCTCTGGTGGAACAACAAATCCACCAGAAAAGTTTTTAAGGTCTGTTGTGTTCTTTACATTTGTGCTTGAATATATATCTGTCTGTATTAGCTTAAAGCAATTCACACACTTGTTCTTCTTGAACACACAACTTTCATAAACTGCTCAAAACTTGAAAAAGTTTTGAGATTTACATTCAACCCCCCTTCTGTAAATCTCATTGTTAGTCTACTAGGAATAACACAGTTAACTCCTGGGTTACACAGTGGATAATAAACATGCTATTAGCTTTTCTAAACTGTCACTAGTCATTTCTATTTATAGAAAAGCAAATCTTCCATTTCTGGCTTAGCATATCTTTAGCATCCCGTGATTACTTTAATCTTCTCTGTCAGTTAATCTTTGTCGTTGATCTTGCACATCTCTCAAGCTACTTTTTGTAGACTTGTCAAACTAGCTGTATGAATTGTTTGTTGATTTGCAACCTTGGATATTGAACTGTTCTGCAATTCTGTACTTAGAGAAATTTCTTCACTTCGAGATCTCCAGTTAAGCTGTAGAGACCTCGACATCTCGATAGGCATGTTGGCATATCGATATCTCTGAAACTTCATTATTGCCTAGACTTATCGACAACTCTGAGTTCTCTAGTGAATTTTGATTTATCAATAACTCAAAATTCTCTAATGGACTTTGGCTTATCGATAACTCGTAGTTCTCTAATGAATGTATACTTGTCGATATCTTTGAGTTCTCGATAGACAATTCCTGAGTTCTCTACACCCGGTGGATGTTGCTTATCCGTCGAGTAGTGATGGTTTATCCGTCGAGTAGACATTCCTCATCCGTCGAGTAGATATTGCTCATCCGTCAGGTAGATGTTACTCATCCGTCGGTACTCTCTGGAGTTTAAATGACTTCTCGATAAGTCATTCCGGAGTTCTCGAATGATTTCTCTATAACACTTATTTTGTGACTTGTAGAGATCTTGACTTAAAATGTTTTACACCAAACAGATTTATTCAACTCCAAGCTTCTTCATAATTCTTGTGAGGCATGATCTTCTTGATCTTCTTCCAGATAGAATTCTTAGACTTGGCACTGTTTAGAGAAAAAAGCTCCAGTCTGCTCCATTTACATTTTACAGACATTAAGTGTTACAAGTATGAATTACATATTAAGGTTATAATACAACTAATCTTAGGGTTGTTAGTATGACTTAGTCTTGTTATGATACAGGCATGTCTTGCACAACAATCTCCCCCAATTTGTGAGAAGATTGCTATCACAAATTCATGCCTGTTAACAAGACTAACCCCAAGTTAAAGAATGAAAATAAAATGATACAAAAGCCGATACAACACTTGTACATTGGACAGTTTACAATAATTAAGTAAAGATTGGGCTGTCTGATTCTTTCTCAATTATGTTCTTAATTTGCACAAGTATTTCCAATTCTTCTAGGATGGGGGTGTCAGCTAGAGCCTCTATTAGTTTCAGCAAATCTGGCTTAGGATATCTAGCTAACATCCATATCCTGTAACTTGACAAAGAACCAGCTTTTATATTCAGAAATCTTCCATCCTTTGATATTCTGTTCTTGCCTACTGTTGATGATATTATTACCTCCAGTAATCTTTGACATTCTTCTGAGGCATAATTCTTTGACATCATCTGTTATATATTACAATCTCCCTCAACTTGTTCATTATGAAATTATGCACAAGTTCTGATTGATGATGTCAAAACTTTAACTAAATGCAGAAACCAAAACCAGTCTTCCCATCAGATCTTCTTTTGTTGAGTTGCATTTAGATTTATTCAACATCCATTAGCTGTTTTGGTATTTAGATATATTCTCCCCCTTTTTGACATTATCTCCAGGAAGTAAAATCCAGCTAAATGCACATTGTTCAAGCTGTTGTTATTGTCCATTTGGAACACTGTCTGCAGCTTCAAGCTTCATTAAGATTCATGGTGATAATTTTTAGACAATAAAAGTTTCACTTAGATCTGCAGAAAAATCAGTTAGTGATAAAAGTCCTAAGCTCTCTGTTCTTTTGAATAAGTGGTCTCACTAAATCTCACTGCACTAGACTCATGACTTTTGAGAGTCAGAGTTCCCTCACAAGGATTACGAAATCCATACATTCATCTACCTCTCCTTTTGCCAGGAAGGATCCTGCCTCTCTTATTTTTTGTTTTACATTCAATCTTTTTTCTTATTCTCACATGAAAGGCTCAAATGTTGTTCGACCTACAGAAATAAGAGGTGGCTGAGAGGAGGTAATCTGTGATCATATGATTAGAGGAAAACCATATAGGGCTAATCATACTCGTTTCACCAGAAAAATGAGTGCGTAAGCATCTATGACCGGGGTCACAGTTTGACTCACAGATTGCTCTGTGGTTGTGACAGTGTGTTTTCCTCCACTTGTAGTGAGAACCTCCATTGGAATTGGAGAGGATTTGACTGGGTCACTGTCATGTACACCAGCCTCAAACCTTTGTGCACCTTGCAGAGCACTGTCACATAAATGTGATGAACTTGCCTCTCCCATAACAAGGTCATTGGAAATTGTACTCCTAGCTTCAACTGTGAAGGTAATTTCAGCTAGGGTTGTGAGGGGAGTTGTTCCTTCTAGAGGAATCTCCAATTGAATTGGAGAGGATTTAGATAGCTCCCCCTCAGGAGTACTACCCTCAAACCTATTCATCTGTGATGATGATTGTGCACATGAAGGTGCAAAAGTGACCATGCAGTCTTCAGTAAAAACTGATGAATTCCCATGTTTGTGATGGTGTCATCAAGATCTACCCCAGCTAGTAGTCTCTCACCATCTAGATGTTGATTCTAGGTGGTGAGCACAGTTTCATGAACCATGTCACTTGAGTGTTGGTGCACTTGGGAATCAGATTCAAGTGCTCTATATGATGAAGAAATTTGGGAGATTAGAGAAGTTTGCTCAGTTGTGAGTGTTGGCAGCTCCCCCGGAATGGATGAGGGAGCTTCAAGTGATGTGCCCTCACTGTGTATATCATCCTTATTTCTTCTACCATACACTCTAGGTGCAGGTTATGCTGACTCAGTACAGGATACATTAGGGTGAATGCTCTTTTCAATAGATACACCATGTTAGGGGTGTACACGGATCGGGTTGGGCGGGTTGGGAGAATTTAGCAACCCAACCCAATTAATTTTGGTTTTCAAAATTTCAACCCAACCCAAACCGTTTAAATTTGTAACCCAAACCAATTTGTATACTTCGGTTTGGTTCGGTTTGGATCGGTTTGATCGGTTTATTAAATATACAAAATTAATATAAAAAATTATAATATAACATAAGGTTTCAAAATTTAAAACACTTGAAAATAGTTCAAAACAATATTACAATCCTCCATATTGAATAGTCTTAAACATCTAATTTTCGACATCAAAAGTACTAATAATATTGCTTACGCTTTAAATATTGGAATGAATCATAAATGCAAAAAATATAACACTAATTAAACATCTATTGTTGTTACGAAATGAACTATGAACACGGAGGTTATAAGTTACATTTAGAGTTAGAGATATATGGATCTATGTAAATGGCCTAAACATAATTTTGGATTAACTTATTAGCATGTACATATATATTTTAATCGGGTTGGGTTGGATTGGTTTAAAATTATCGAAAACCATATCCAACCTAATTAAATCGGGTTGACATTTTTTCAACCCAACTATATATCGGGTTGAAAAAAATCGGTTTGGTTCGGCCGAAATAGGGTCGGTTCGGTTTGGATTGGTCGGGTTGGCCAAACCGTGTACACCCCTACACCCTGTTGAGAGGATGCATCTAGTAACTGTTTACTCCCCATTTGTTCAACTGTGCCCTTTTGGGAGGACACAGAGGTGTTTTGAGTGGTCATCTCAGGTATTTTACTCTTCTTTGGTCTCTTGACCAAGGGTGACTCTAGTTCAGTAAGTATTGTTTCACTCTTATTTACAACAGCAAGGGTTGGTTCTTTTCTCTTCTTTTTACTCACTTCAGTCTTTTGAGAGACTAAAATGGTTGGTTTGCTAACATCTAGTGGTTTAGAAGAAGGGGCTGTAGCCTTGGAAGGTCCATGTTGGTGTGCCTGTGTTTGTGCTTCCACAGGCTCAAGAACCATGGCTGAACTAGCAAATTTAGGAGCCCTCATGTCTGGCATAAGGTAAGGATAAGTCCTGAATCTCTCCAACATAAATGGAGTGATTCTGAGACTTACACTCACCTTATTCTTTGAAGTAAGTGAGCCAAATATAATTTTGGACACTTGCTTGTAATTTCCAATTCTACTACTATCAATACCAGCTAACAAATGTATGTCATTGACTTTATGAGCTAAAGTAGACATAATAAACCTTGACAAAAAGATTTCTTTACCTCTATTCTTCAAAGGCATAGTAAGCCTGGTAGCCAGCTCCTCCAGAATTAGACCTCCAACATTCAGATGTCTGTTGTGAGCTATTGAGAACACCAGCTTCTGCATCACACTTGAGATGTTGTCAAAGCCAGTGTTTCTGTAAGTGAAAGCCCTCACTACAGAGTCAAACACAAAGGACCATTCTTTCCTAAGGTTTGTTCTGTTCAGGCTTGCCAAGTTGATCGAACCACTGTAGTTGATGAAGTCCATGAATTCACTCAGCTCATCTGCAGTTGGCATCTCTCCATAATTCTCAGTTGGCAATCCCAGGGTTGTATTCACATCAGCAGCTGAAAACTCAATTTCCTGGCCTCCAATTGTGCATGTGATCACCATAGAAGTGACATTCTCTAGAACAACTATCCTAGTTATAGCTGATGTCCAAAATTCATGAAGAACGTCCAAATACAGCACATGACTTGCAGTTAAAGCACCTGCAATGTAGGATTCAGAAAGAAACTTCAAAACCCCTTGAAACTATCAGGGGCTTGGTTAGCATCAAGAAAAGCAATAAAGTTAGTTCCCTTCTCTAGAATGATATCTCTAACAATGTTTTGTGCCATTGTAGTGTTTAGAAGTAGTGGGTAAGAAAAAGTTTTGAGAAAGGAGCAAAAATGAGAGAGAAAACGCCTTTTGTCTGAAAGCTAGGTCACTTGAGATCTCGAGAAGGTGTAAGTACAGTGTGTGTATCGAGAAGTCTGAGTATTTATAGAAAAAGTAAAATACTTATCGAGAAGTCAAAGATGACTTATCGAGAACTCTGATAAATACCCAGTTTGTCCGAAAATGGACTAAAAATAATTCTAATTTATTTGAATTGAATCAAATTAAAATCAGAATAAATTTTCCAATAGTATTTGTCTAAAATAATTAATTGAATCAAATTATTTTAGTTCTGAGTTATTGATAAGTCTCAAAATATTCTTGTCGAGAACTCTGTGAGTTAACACTATTAGAGAACTCTACATGGTCTTATCGATAAGTCTTAATAGAGCTTATCGAGAAGTCATTCGAGAAGTCTGTAAATAGACTTATCGAGGACTCACTCGAGAACTCTAAAATGACTTGTCGATAAGTCATTTTGACTTATCGAGAAATCAGTTTTCTATACTTTTGAGTGATGTTTTTCTGCCTTGTGTTAATTTTACACATTAAAGATGTAAATTAAAACTAAGCAGTTTACTTAGAATTTGAAATATTCTAAGTTACTTTTTTTTTAAAGAAAAATAAATATACAGAGATTCTGAAATATTTATAATTCATATTTCAGTTAATTTCCAATTAAATCAAACTAGGTTGATTTATTAGAGATTAATCTGCTGCAAAACATTAGCTGAGTTCTTGCCTTAGGATGAAGAATTGAGCATTCCAATTTCACTGATGAGTCTAGTGAAGGTTGCTTCATCCAAAGGTTTAGTAAAATACCAGCTAATTATTTTTCTGTTGGAACAAAACGTAAGCTCGATGGTACCATATGCAGCATGTTCCTTGATAAAATGGTACCTAACATCAATGTGCTTTGTTCTAGAATGATTAACTGGATTAGCTACTATAGATATGGCACTAGTATTGTCACACATAATAGGAATTTTGTGTAACACTAGACCATAGTCCATTAGCTGATTTCTAATCCAAAGCACTTGAGCACAACAACTTCCAGCAGCTATATATTCAGCCTCAGCTGTGGAAGTTGACACAGATTGTTGTTTCTTACTATACTAGAGCACAAGTCTTTGACCAAGAAATTGACAGCTTCCACTAGTACTTTTCCTATCAACCCTGCATCCAGCAAAATCTGCATCTGTGTATCCAACAGCTTCAAAACCAGTTCCCTTAGGATACCATAGTCCCAAGTTTGGAGTTCCCTTTAAGTATCTGAAAATTCCTTTTGACAGCCATCAAGTGTGATTCCTTTGGATTGGCTTGAAATCTGGCACATAGACAAGTAGCAAACATGATGTCTGGTCTACTAGCAGTCAAATACAGCAATGATCCAATCATTCCATTGTAGCTTGAAATATCCACACTCTTTGTCCTTTCTTGTCTTCATCCAACTTGGTTGTAAGTAGACATTGGTGTAGATGCAGGTGAGCTATCCACCATACCAAATTTCTTCAATAAGTCATTCACATATTTGGTTTGGCTGATGAAAATACCATCACTTCTTTGACTAACTTGAAGGCCAAGGAAGTAACTCAATTCTCCCATCATGCTCATTTCATACTCACTCTGCATTAGCCTATAGAATCTTTGACAAAGCTTTTCATTTGTAGATCCAAAGATGATATCATCCATATAGATTTGAACTAGGATCATATCTTCATCATGCTTCTTGTAGAAGAGAGTCTTATCAATAGTACCTCTGGTAAAACCATGTTTGAGTAGAAATTCTGACAGTGTGTCATACCAGGCTCTAGGTGCCTGTTTCAGTCCATATAGAGCCTTGAGTAATTTGTAAACAAAGTTAGGGAATTCTGGATCTTCAAAGCCAGGTGGCTGTTGCACATAAACTTCTTCTTCTAGTTCACCATTAAGAAAAGCACTCTTGACATCCATTTGATACACCTTAAAATTTGAGTGTGCAGCAAATGTCAGAAAAATTCTTATTGCTTCTAGTCTTGCAACATGAGCAAAAGTCTCATCATAGTCAATTCCCTCTTCTTGTGAGTAGCCTTTAGCAACCAGCCTTGCTTTGTTTCTAGTAACAATTCCATTTTCATCCATTTTGTTCCTGTACACCCACTTAGTTCCTATTATGCTTATGTTCTTTGGTGCAGGGACTAATTTTCAAACTTTGTTTCTCTCAAACTGATCCAGCTCCTCCTGCATGGCACATATCCGGTCAAGATCCAATAGGGCTTCTTCAGTTTTCTTGGGCTCTACTTGAGACAGAAAACATGCATGTAGGCATTCAGTAGCAGTTACACTTCTAGTTCTCACACCAGCTAAGGGATCACCAATAATAGCTTCTACTGTATGACTCTTATCCCACTTTCTGGTGTGCGTCTGTTGACTAGTGCTTTCATCATTTTCTTCAGTATTACAATAACCGTCATTTACATTCTCTCCTTCTCCCCCTGAGTTTGTGCCATCAAATTCAGTTGTCTGAAGAGAGCTTTCATTTCCATGATTTTGTTCAGAGATCTCTTCATTTGTTACTTGTTGTGTCACAACTTCATCTTCCTCATCAGAATCACTATCAATGGTTAGATTTCCAAATGCAAGGGCTTCAGCATCATTTACATCAAGGCATTCCAAGCCTGAACACTTGTCATCATCAAAAGTCACATCTGTGCTTTCCATAATTTTCTTTTGATCAATCACATAAACTTTACAGGCTGTTCTTTCCAATGAATATCCCAGAAAAATTGCTTCAAAAACTTTAGAGTCAAATTTTCCCACATATTCAGAGTTGTCTTTTAGAATATAACACTTGCTTCCAAACACATGTAGATGCTTCACTATAGGCTTCCTGTTAGACATGATTGAGTAGGGTGATTTGCCATGAGTTTTGTTGATGAGATATCTGTTTTGAGTGTAGCATGCAGTATTAACAGCCTCTCCCCAAAACCAAGTTGGCAACTAAGCATCTTGTAGCAAAGTTCTAGCAGCTTCAACCAATGTTCTATTTTTCCTCTCAACTACTCCATTTTGTTGAGGTGTTCTAGCTGCTGAAAATTCTTGAACAATGCCTTTGCTTTTGCAGAATTCACTTAATATTGAGTTTTTGAATTCTGTTCCATTATCACTTCTCAATCTTTTCACACTAACTTTTCCTTCAGCTTGCTTATCTATTTTCTTGATGTGCTCAATTATGATGTTTGGAGTTTCATCTTTAGAGTACATGAACTCAACCCAAGTGTATCTTGAAAAATCATCAACCATGACAAGGGCATATTTGTTCCTTGAAATGGACAAGACATTTACTGGCCCAAACAAGTCCATGTGAATAAGTTACAGAGGTGTACTTATAGAATTCACAGATTTTGAGTTATGACTTGATCTTTTCATTTTTCCTTTCTGACAAGCTTCACAAACTTCCAGTTGAGCAAATTCCAGATTGGGCATGTCTCTCACAAGTTCCTTCTTGTATAGGGTGTTGATTGCTTTGAAATTCAAGTGAGATAGATTTTTATGCCATAATTTGCTTTGCTCTTCTGATACCTTGGTGTAGAAACAACACATTCCATCCTTATTTGTTGAGTCTAAGTCTGCAACAAATAAGCTTCCCTTTTTTACTCCCTTAAGAGCAATTTCACCAGTCTTTTTGCTAATAAAAGCACAATCTTCTTTGTTGAAAACAACTTGAAAACCTCTGTCTGCAAATTGACTAACACTTAGGAGATTTACTTCTAATCCAGCAACTAGTGCTACATCTTCAATGACAACATTTCCAGAAACAATCTTGCCATATCCCATAGTGAATCTTTGCTGTTGTCTCCAAAGGTTACCAAAGGGCCAGCCATCTCCCCAAATTGTGATAGCAGGGCCTTATCACCTGTCATATGCCTAGAGCATCCACTATCAATGATCCATATGACCTTCTTTCCTTTGCCCTGAACACAATGAGGATTAAGTGTGTTTAGCTACCCAAGCTGTGTTGAGTACTTTCTTCTTGTTAACTGATTTTGCAGAAGTAGAATGAGAATTTTGAGATAAAATGGAATTCATAGACTGTTGAGCATTTTCCCTTTCAGATACAGAATCAATTTTTGATTCCATGAGATCAATTCTCAATTTGTGGCAACTCTTCATCACTTTCATGTTGCAGGGAATGCAGTCAAACTTGTCACATAATGAATAGGGATCATTAGCATTAGTTCATTGTACTTGCAGACTCCTTCAGGTGGATTGCTAATAACCTTTTTACAAAGATGAGTTAGGTGATTCATTGATCCACATTTCTCACACCTCTTTCTAGGAGCATCTGTAACATAAGCAAAATTATTGCTTTTGTTTATCCCAATCTTTCTATTTCTATTCTTGTTTTTCTTTTTGACCTCTTCAGCTTTAATCTCCTTCACAAGCTCCTTAATTTCTTGATTGGCTTTGGGTGTTTCAACAGGGATGGAAGACTGAGTTGTCCCATTATTTTTCTTTTGCTTGTCCTCATCAGCTATCTCTTATTTGATGATCAACTCTTCTTCACTGAAGTTCACCTCACATGCCTTGAACAAAGGTGATTTAACTTTCTTCAACATTATTGGAACATTCTCAGCTTCAGTTGATTTTCCTTTGTCACCGACAGACTTCTTTTTGTTGTTCAAACCCTCATAGTCAAGACCAATGGCCATGTTTGCACAAGGATTATTCTTTTCATGATATTGTCCAATCAACTCAGAAGCATTTTTGAAGGATTTCAGCTTCACTTCATTCTTCTCCAGTCTTTCTCTCAACACTGCTTCAATTTCAATTGCACACTTTAATTTATTCTTTAAGTATGCAATTTCTTGTTTAGCAACATCAAGGTCAACCAGCAACAATTCAACCTCTTGTTTTTCACTCTCAAGTTTTTCATTGATCTTTTTCAATCTGCTAACTTCCTCATTTGCAGCAACCATGCTTGTATGAATGTGAAACATTTATGTGCTCATCTTTTCAACAGTTTCCTTATATTGACTCACATTTAAATCAATTGTGGTGAGAGTTGGTACCTGTGATTTAGATGATGAAGAGTCTCCTTGCTCCAAGGCCATGAGTGCATAGTTTCCAACTTCTTCATCTTCATCATTATCTGAATCATCCCAGCACTTGCCCTCAGCAATATAAGCTTTTCCTTGTTGCTTCTTTAGAAGAGCATCATACTTTGCTTCCAATTCAATATAGGCTTTGTCTTTCTTTGCTTTTTTAGGTTTCCTACATTCTATAGCAAAATGGCCCAACTCATCACAGTTAAAGCATCTTATTTTTGATCTATCAACAGATCCAGTTTTGTAGCCAGTTTGGCTATCAGGAGTGTACTTCCCTTTTCTTTTCCAGATGCTGTCTTTGTTGAAGAACTGTCCTTTGCTCTTGAAAAATCTTGGTTTCTTTACTCTAATATTAGAGAATTTTCTAGCCAAGCCATTGATTTGTCTAGCTCATCAAGCTTATCAAGAGTGTAGAACTCATCTTCTTCATCCAATTCCAGTATGACTTGCTCTTCAGTGTCATTGACTCTTTTCTCACTTGTAGAAATTGCTGGAGTTGGGGATCTTTGCTCATCATTAGAAGTCTGGCCATCATTTACAATCAGTGCACTTGAGCCATCCATTACATATCCTTGACCAGCCCTTAATGACTTCTTTTGAATCATTTCAAGTTCATAAGTTTTCAGAAGCCCATAGAGCACTTCCAGTGTGATTCTACTCAGATCCCTTCCTTCTCTGATTACAGAGATCTTTTGTTCCAAATGGTCAGGGAGAGTGAGCAAGAACTTCAAATTCACTTCTTCAACATCATAAAATTTATCATGAAGCTGCAAGTCATTTATCAGCTTCTTAAACCTTTCAAACACATTAGTAATACTCTCCTTTGGTTTAGCCATAAAACCCTCATACTGAGAAATCAATATCCTTCTTTGATTTGACCTAACCTCCTCAGTTCCTTCACAAAGTATTTCAATCTTTTCCCAGATCTGTTTAGCAGTGTCACAGTTGACAATATTATTATACATTACATTATCAAGTGACTCAATTAGTATCAGTTGCAAAGCACTGTCTATGGAAACTTTCTCTCTTTCAGGTTCAGTATACTCAGAAGGATCCTTGGGAGCATAATGAGCTGGAATAACCATATCTCCATCTGTGGTTTCCTCCACTCAAACTACAGGAGTGAAGGGCCCATTCTTGAGGATACCAATGTAAAGATGATTGGCCATTCTTATAAACAGCAACATTTTCTTTTTCCATAAAGTGTAATTGGCCTTATCAAAGGGAGGAATCTTGATACTACTGATTTTTTGTGTATTCATTTTTCCAAGATCTAATCTGTTTACTTTCAGATTTTGCTCTAATACCACTTGTTAGGTATGAATACAACACAGAGGGGGGGGGGGGTGAATGTGTTTTGGCTTAAATATTTTATTTTTGATCGACTTAGGCTTTAGCAGTTGGTTGTTGTTAATGATTTAGTAGAATGGATGTTAAACATAAATAGCTATGCAAATATGTAAAACAAAGATCTTCAAAACTCATTTAATTTTATATTAAAAGTCAAGCAGTGTTTTGCTACAAAAACTCTAAGTTCTTGTTTTAGAACTTAGCTTCTTTCTTGAGAGAGAACACACATTTTTTCTAATCTGATTGTTCTTCTTAACTTAACTAGAGGACCAGGGTTAACTTTATAACTCAGTTAACTTCTGGTTTACACAGTGGATAATAAACATGCTATTAGCTTTTCTAAACTGTCACTTGTCATTTCTATTTATAGAAAAGCAAATCTTCCATTTCTGGCTTAGCATATCTTTAGCATCCCGTGATTACTTTAATCTTCTCTGTCAGTTAATCTTTGTCGTTGATCTTGCACATCTCTCAAGCTGCTTTTTGTAGACTTGTCAATCCAGCTGTGTGAATTGTTTGTTGATTTGTAACCTTGGATATTGAACTGTTCTATAATTCTGTACTTAGAGAAATTTCTTCACTTCGAGATCTCCAGTTAAGCTGTAGAGAACTCGACATCTCGATAGGCATGTTGGCTTGTCGATATCTCTGAGACTTCATTGTTGCCTAGACTTATCGACAACTCTGAGTTCTCTAGTGAATTTTGGTTATCGATAACTCAGAGTTCTCTAATAGACTTTGGCTTATCGATAACTCAGAGTTCTCTAATGAATGTATACTTGTCGATATCTCTGAGTTCTCGACAGACAATTCCTAAGTTCTCTACACCCGGTGGATGTTGCTTATCCGTCGAGTAGTGATGGTTTATCCGTCGAGTAGACATTCCTCATCCGTCGAGTAGATATTGCTCATCCGTCGGGTATATGTTACTCATCCGTTTGTACTCTCTGGAGTTTAAATGACTTCTCGATAAGTCATTCTGGAGTTCTCGAATGATTTCTCTATAACACTAATTCTGTGACTTGTAGAGATCTTGACTTAGAATGTTTTACACCAAACAGATTTATTCAACTCCAAGCTTCTTCATAATTCTTCTGAGGCATGATCTTCTTGATCCTCTTCCAGATAGAATTCTTAGGCTTGACACTGTTTAGAGAAAAATGCTCCAGTCTGCTCCATTTACATTTTACAGACATTAAGTGTTACAAGTATGAATTATAGATTAAGGTTACAATACAACTAATCTTAGGGTTGTCAGTATGACTTAGTCTTGTTATGATACAGGCATGTCTTGCACAACAATCTCCCTCAATTTGTGAGAAGATTGCTTATCACAAATTCATGCCTGTTAACAAGACTAACCCCAAGTTAAAGAATGAAAATAAAATGATACAAAAGCTGATACAACACTTGTACATTGAACAGTTTACAATAATTAAGTAAAGACTGAGCTGTCTGATTTTTTCTCAATTATGTTCTTAATTTGCACAAGTATTTCCAATTCTTCTAGGATGGGGGTGTCAGCTAGAGCCTCTATTAGTTTCAGCAAATCTGGCTTAGGATATCTAGCTAACATCCCTATCCTGTAACTTGACAAAGAACCAGCTTTTATATTCAGAAATCTTCCATCCTTTGATATTTGGCTCTTGCTTGATGTTGATGATATTATTACCTCCAGTAATCTTTGACATTCTTCTGAGGCATAATTCTTTGACATTCTTCTGAGGCATAATTCTTTGACATCATCTGTTATATATTACAATGTGGAAATTGATTTTTGTTTCTTGCTAAACCAAGAAACCAATCTGCCTCCAAGAAATTGGCAGCTTCCACTAGTGCTTTTCCTGTCTATTTTGCATCCTGCAAAATCTGCATCTGAGTAACCTATTAGCTTAAAATCTGATTCTCTAGGATACCACAATCCTAGATCAGTTGTACCCTTGAGGTACTTGAAAATTCTTTTCACATCTATTAGATGAGATTCTCTTGGATCAGCTTGAAATCTTGCACAAAGACAAGTAGCATACATGATATCAGGTCTACTTGCAGTTAAATAGAGTAAAGAGCCAATCATACCTATGTAGTTAGTAATATCTACTGATGCTCCAGTATCTTTATCTAACTTGGTTGTAGTGGCCATGAGAGTGGATACAGTTGAACAGTCTTGCATTCCAAATTTTTTGAGTAAATTTCTGGTGTACTTGGATTGATTTATGAAAGTACCTTTTTCATTTTGTTTGACTTGAAGTCCCAGAAAATAGCTAAGTTCTCCCATCATACTCATTTGGTATCTTGACTGCATTAGCTTTGCAAACCATTCACAGAGTTTGACATTTGTAGAACCAAAGATGATATCATCAACATATATCTGTACCAAAAGTAAGTCCTTTCCTTGGTTGAGGTAGAACAGAGTTTTATCAATTGTGCCTATGGTAAATCCACTTTCCAGAAGAAATTGAGCTAAAGTCTCATGCCATGCTCTTGGAGCTTGCTTAATGCCATAAAGTGCTTTGTCAAGCCTGTAGATATGATTTGGAAATTTTGGATCTACAAAGCCTGGAGGTTGTTCAACATATACCTCTTCTTCCAATTCTCCATTGAGAAAAGCACTTTTCACATCCATTTAAAAGACTTTAAACTTCTTGTGAGCAGTATAAGCCAAAAAAATTCTTATGGCTTCCAATCTAGCAACTGGAGCAAATATTTTATCATAGTCAATACCCTCCTGTTGAGAGGAACCTTTAGCAACCAGTCTTGCTTTGTTTCTTGTAATTATGCCATCATTGTCAGTTTTGTTTCTGAACACCCATTTTGTGCCAACAATGGATCTGTTCTTTGGTCTTGGCACTAGGGTCTAGACTTTATTTCTTTCAAATTCATTTAACTTTTCCTGCATTGCTTGCACCCAATCAGCATCTTGAAGAGCTTCTTCCACTTTCTTTGGTTCATTCTGAGATAGAAAGGAATGATAGAGACATTCATTTGATGTTGTTGTTCTAGTTCTGACACCTGTTTCAGGATCTCCAATTATTAAGTCAGGTGTGTGTGATTTAGTCCACTTCCTTGCAGATGGAAGTTGATCTCTAGAACTGGATCCTCCCCATGACCCATGTTGTCTCCATCAGCATTTTCTGATGCTCCCCCTGAAGTTATGCTCTATGATATTTCAGAATTTGATTTGGATCCTTCAGGAATTGAAGAATCAGAGTTTCCAGAATTATCAGAATTTGGCTCATCAGAACTTGATGAATCAGAACTTGAAGAGCCAGTGACAGGTTCTGATGCTTCTGTAGAGACTTGAGATGTGGTATGTTCATCAGCTTGCTCCCCCTGAACAGATGCATTTTCCCTTATTTACCATAGTTTCAAAGACATCAGAATTTAACCCGTCAGAACTTACAGGATCAGGATTTAGGTCATCAGAATTTACAGTATCAGAATTTAAATCTTCATTTTCAAATCTTAGCTGATCATGATCATTGAAATCTTCAAGTCCAGTAATCTTTTTATCATCAAAAGATACATTGATAGATTCCATGACAACCCTTGTTCTTAAATTGTAAACTCTGAAGGCTTTTATGGAAAGTGGATATCCAACAAAAATTCCTTCATCAGCTTTTAGATCAAATTTTGACAGCTGTTCAGGATGAGTCTTAAAAACAAAACACTTGCATCCAAATACATGAAAGTATTTCAGATTTGGCTTCTTTTTCTTCACCATCTCATATGGTGTTTTTCCATGCTTGTTTATGAGTGTAGCATTCTGTGTAAAACAAGCAGTCTACACAACTTCAGCCCAAAAGTAGGTTGGTAGCTTTACTTCATCAAGCATAGTTCATGCAGCTTCAATAAGAGTCCTGTCCTTTCTTTCTACAACTCCATTCTGCTGTGGAGTTCCAGGTGCAGAACTCTTCCATGATTGAATTCTTGAACTCGGTGCCATTATCACTTCTTATTATTTTAACAGAATCTTTGACCAACTTATCTAGTTGTCTGACATGATAAGTTAGAGTAGATGCAGTTTCATTCTTCTTGTGCAAGAAATTCACCCAAGTGTATCTTGTGAAGAACTCATCCACTATAACCATAGCATATTTCTTCTTTGCAATGGACATGACATTGACTGGACCAAATAGATCAACATGCAGTAAGTGATAGGGCTCAAGAATTGAGGATTCGGTTTTGCTCTTGAACGAAGATTTTCTTTGTTTTGCCTTTTGACATGAATCACAAAGACCGTCAGGAGAAAATACTGATTTTGGCAGTCCTCTCACAAGATCTTTCTTTACTAGCTCATTTATGTTGTTGAAATTTAAATGAGAGAGTCTCTTGTGCCAATTCCAGCTTTCTTCAATTGATGCTCTGCTCAACAGACAGATTGTAAAACCATCAGAACTTGTTGAAAGTCTGGCTTCATATATGTTACCATGTCTGTAACTTTTCAGAACCACTTTTCCTGTAGAATTACTTATAACTTCACAGTGTTCTTCAAAGAAATCCACATGATGACCTCTGTCACAGATTTGACTCACACTTAGCAGATTGTGTTTAAGTCCTGAGGCAAGAGCTACCGATTCGATTATGACATTCCCAAGATTGATATTGCCATATCCCAGAGTTTTTCCCATGTTGCCATCTCCATAAGAAACTCCTGGGCCAGCTTTCTCCACAAAATTTGATAGCAGGGCTTTATTTCCAGTCATATGTCCTGAACATCCACTGTCCAGAACTAGGATATTTTTCCTGTTGCCCTGCAATCACAAAGACCACTATTGGTTAGTTTTAAGGACCCAGACTTGCTTGAATCCTTTGGCCTTTTTAAGTTTGTTAGCATTTACAGCGGATTTAGTTTCAGAGTTTATGCTAACATGCTTCTTATCAGACTTTATATCAGACTTTGCATCAGAATTTACTCTAGAAAGAATTACACTAACTTTCTTCAAAGAAGGTTTTATTTGATAATAATTATAGTACAAACTATGATATTCCTTACAAGTATAAATAGAATGCCATAAACTACCACAATGAAAATAAGGATTTGTGGTTTAAACCTAACAGACTGACTCTTAACTTCTGATCTAGGAGGTAAAGAGTTTATATCTTTATTTTTCCTGCAAAAAGAAGCAAGATGGTTAGAGTTTCCACAATTATAACATTTCTTTCTAGGAGCATTAGGAACAGGCATATAATTATTGCTTTTATTCACACCTTCCTTTCCATTCCTATATTTCCTAGCTTCCTTTACCTTGTTCACATTTTTAATCTCTTTCAGCTTATACTTAAGTTGCTTCTTTGTCATTAAACCTATGTTTACTTCAGCTGGTTTGTCCTGTTTTAATTTGTCAGAAGTTGACTTTTCTTTGACTTCTGTTTTAGAATCATTCATCTTTTTAGATTTTGACACATCATAATTTGACACAAACTTAACAGGATTAACTTTAGGCTTTCAGCCTTTTTGGTAAAGTTTGGTTTAGATGACATAGTTTCCTTTTCTTCTTTATCATCTAGATAACCTAGACCTTCTTTCCAATTTCCATTTTCTAAGATTTTCTGAGTTGTTCTTCCAGAGTTAGTCCAAGTTTTGATTATTTCCTTTTCTTTTTCCAGTTTAGATTTAAGATATTTATTCAATTTTAGCACTTCATCTCTAACATACAAAGCCTCATCTCTTTCTTTCTGAGTTTGATGGAACATAACTAACTCTTTTTCTAAGTAGTCATTTCTGTTTCTAAGAGCAAGACTTTCAGATGTTAATCTTTCATTTGTTAAAGTCTGATCTCTAAAACTAATGAACATATTTTTAAGATATAATCTTAGCTCAGAAATATCATCACTATGAAAAACAAGAGTTGATTGAGGTACCTTTAATTCAGCAGCATCAAAACTGCTATCAGCATTTGCCATTAAGGCATAGTTCACCTCTTCTTCAGAATCTGAAGTGTCTGCCCAGTTTTTCTTCTTTGTGATAAGTGCCTGTCCTTTATCACCTTTTCCTTTCTTGCAGTCAGGAGAGATGTGGCCTCTTTCACCATAATTGTAGCATTTGACATTTGAGTTGTCTCCTCTGTCAGACTTTCCTCCTTTGCCTTTAGACTTTCTGAACCCTTTCTTTTCAGAACTTTCACCTTTCCTTGAAAACTTCTTGCCCTTTCTGAATTTCTTGTAGGCTATCTTTGTGATACCCTTCACCATAAGAGCACACAGTTGCATCATCTCTACATCAACATCCACTTCAGATAAATTTTCAGATTCTGAATCATCATCATCAGAATATGATGAATCTGAATCAGACTGTATGATGAGAGCCTTTTCTTTGCCCCTCTTTGAGACAACCACTTTAGGAGATTCCTCCTCAGCTTTAAGAGCAACTTTCTTTGACTTTCTTCCATGCCTTTTGCTCCTTTAATCCATCTCAAGTTCATGAGTCTTGAGCATACCATAAATTTCATCAAGAGTAGTTTCAACAAAGTCATAGTTGTCTCTTATGATAGTAGACTTTAAATCCCAATTTTCAGGATGAGCTAAAAGGAATTTTAGATTTGAATCTTCAAGATCATATTCCTTGTCCACCAATGACAAATCATTCAAGAGTTTGGCAAACCTGTCATATAAATCAGTTAATGATTCATAAGCTTTTGAATCAAAGTGCTCATACTCGTGAGTGAGTATAGTCTTCCTGTTCTTTTTGATTGCATCAGTTCCCTGGAATCTTGTCTCCAAAGCATCCCATATCTCCTTTGCAGTCTTACATCAAATTACCCTGTTTGACATGACATTGTCAATTGCACTATGAAGCAGATGCCTTACCCTTGCATCCTTGGCAATAAATGAGATGTCTTCAGTTGTGTACTCACTTTTCTCCTTTGGTATCATCTTTTCTGTTTGATCAGCAACTGCAACAGAAAATTTGGTAGGCTTATATGGTCCATCATTAATTATATCAAGGTATTCTGGATCTGTGGCTTCTAGAAATATAGTCATCTTTACCTTCCATATAGGATACTCAGATGCTCTCAGTATGGGAACCCTAATACTCTCATATCGACTGTGAGTTTGATTGCTTTGAGTATCTTGAGTTTTGGTGGGCTTAGGTGGGGTTTGTGTTTCTTCAGACATGATTGTAAACTGGATCTCACTGTTTGTAAATCAACAGAGAGGCTCTGATACCACTTGTTTGGTCACACAATACTATAGAAGGGGGTTGAATATAGTGTTTATACAATCAAATCGATTTAGAACACAAGTATGTAACAGTAATCAAGTTTATTCAATATAATAAGCTTTGTTACAAAGTAGCTTAAACTACTCTCTTAGTGATGAACAATATCACTAAGAGCTGCTAGGTTACAATGTATAATGTTCTCGTCAATGATAACACTTATAGTGTAAAACCTAAGCTTTGTTTATATAGTACACAGTTACAAGATATCTTCTAATTGATATGGAATATAATTCTGTCTCCTAAAATATATAAATAAGATATTATCTTCTACAAGTCTTCTAGCTGTCCAACTCTTCATGCATATCTTCTATTGTTTTAGTCCAAATCCTCTCCTGTAAATTAACTGCATTCCTTATCTGAAGTACCCGCACTTAAGTCCTGATATAAATCCTGACGGCCTTAAGTTTTGATATAAGTTATGACTTCAGTAAGTTCTGATTTCCAGTAAGTCCTGATATTAAGTTCTGAAACTAAACACAACAGATTAGAAATGACATCACAAATATATCTAACATACTTAATCGATTTGAAAGAGATATGTCCTAAGTCCAATCATGTATGAGGATTTAGGAATAACTTTTATGTAATCTGTTTTGATTTCATTGATATTAATAAAAGACTTGTTTTGTTTTTATTGCGGGCTCTATCTATTTAAATGTTTAAATAAGATATACCACAGTTTAGAGTAAATCTTTTTATGGATTGTGATGAGATCATAATAATGAGACCTAAAAGATGATAACTCTAAACTTAAATAGTTCCTGGTCGTAGGATTACTAACTGGTAATTAATAATCCGCAAAGATCGGTACATACTATGCTTGCTTCATTATGAAGGATGTCTGTTCTCATAGACATTTGTGTGGTGACACTATAGCTAGTATGTAGGTGCTTATTATAGAATAAGTTCACTGAACATGACTCACACAGCTAAATAACTGATGGAGTTCACTCACGTGTCAGCAGTTGTTCACATATTGATAGTTGTACAAGTATCCTTAGACTTGAGGTCATCATAGTCATCTTGTGTACACTGAACTATGCTTTGATTTAGTTCTTAGTCTCAAGGGACAATTATAAGGGCTCTACTGGGTATAGGAATTTGTACACGAATGTAATAACCCCAAAATTTTGAAATTTTTGTAACCCTTATGAATAGTGTTTTTGCTGATATTTGCTGAATAAGAAAACTTTTCATGCCACACTATGTAGGGGTTCTTTTATTGTTATTCTGAGGTCTTATTAGTATTCTATATGATATATAAGTGTATGTAAAGATCGTCAGAATCCAAATTCGAACACTTTGATTTTTCCCAAAAATCCACCAGATACCGAAAGAATTGAGTATAAGGTAACAGGATAAAAAGGATTTAAATTCAAGGATTATAAGAGAGGATCATAAAAGGAATATAATGTATTGAGAAAGGTTAAGGAAACCCAAGTAATAAGATCCCGGATATGATCCCTCAAACGATAAACAAAAATGAAAGTTAAGCGAACCGTATAACAGATCAGCGGTCATTAGCCAAGTAATTAGGAGCTAATCAAAGAGATTAGTGAGGATGATGTCATCAAACCAATAAGAAGAGGACAAGCATGGGAAGATGACATATGATTGATGACCTAAGCATGACCAAAAGGGAAGGAAGTGTGGTTGATTTCAAGCCACACAAAAATCACCATGGTTAAAAGGTAAATAATTAAAACAAAAGCAAAAACAACCAACCAACAAATCATTTCACCAAAAACACAAGTTGACTTCCCATTTCAAGCAACAAAGCTCTCGGCCTCTTTTCCATTTTCAAGAAGAAAAAAACCCAAATCCAAGTTCCAAGCTTCATTAATTAGTGAGGTAATTATATAAGGTTCCTTATGCATAGATATAGCTATCCTATAAGTTTAAGCTTCAAATTCCTTCACAATCTCTTCCTAAAATTCATGGAAGAAGAGGGTGAATAGTGTTTTTCAAGAACTTAAAATTTTGTTCTTGAGTTTTTGTTTAGATTAAGCTTTGGTAAGGACTTTCAAGGGTGATTCCAAGCTCCTTAGTTACTTTTACTCACCAAGGAAGGTATAATCTCATACCCTAGCCCTACTTTTGTATATTTAGAGTTTTTTGTTTGGAATGGTTCATGAGAAGCTTGATTATTGTGTATTTAGAGATGTGTTGGTTTTGTGATGTGTTTGGAGTTGTAAATCTTGTTGATTAGTTAAAGAACTTATGTAAGCTTTTAGTTCATGATTGGGAAGTAGTGTAAATTGGAAATATTGAGTTGTTGGGGCTGTTGTAGCATTGTATGTATGGAGTTTGGTTGTATGGTTGAATTGTGGTTGATTGGTGGTGGATTTGGAGTAGGATAAAAATTGGTAATCGCGTAAATATAGTCGTCGTAATATCCGATTTACTTTAGACTGTTTTGTTCTTAACATCAGGACCCAAGAACTCACTGTTAGGTTTTGACCACTGCCATGATTAGATAGTTCATGTTACGAGCTTCGTTTTGATATGTGGTTCGTTTGAATCCGATGTACGATTTAGGAGAAACGACCGTTTTAAGTAACGGGATTTCGCGAACGAACCATTACCCTTCGCCTTACTTTGAAACATTGGTTAAAGACCTTAAATGACTAATTGGAGTATGAAACATTAATGTAAAGTGTATTAGGCAGTTGGTAAGGCACTTGCAAAAGAATCGCCTTAAAACTCTTAATGGTTAATTTATTAAAAATGGTGGAGCCGAGGGTACTCGAACGACTTATGTGATTCGTTAAGCGTATGAGTGACCATAAGCGAACGTTAGGGTTCAATTGGTTAAAGTCTAGTTTCTTAAGCGACCGGGGTTTAATTCTAACTTATGTTGTTGTTCATAGGTTATCAGACCCACTCTAAGCTTAAGTCTATCCGGGAGCACTCAGGCAAGTTTTCTACCCGTTATACTGTTGTTGTGATGTATATATGTATATGCATTATCTTGTGATAGATGCATGTTGGTTAATTAGCAAATTTTGCGATATATTGAAGCATGCTGAGATGGTATATATATGCATGTCTGTTTCATAATCTGGTTACCTATCTGTTGATTTCAATGCTTATAGTTGCATAATACCTATGCTAGAGATAAGCAGTAGTTGCGTATACCCTTAGTATAGGGGACCCAAAGGTGAACATTTTTCTAAACCGGGAGTCGATGTTCCCGAGTATAATATATATATATATATTGATATAGTTTTCAAAACTATTAATCGAATAAGGTTTATTCGATAACTTTATTTTATTTATTTAATGAATATTATTTTGAATATTAATTCGAGGATTTATGACTCCGTTATTTTATTTAATGAATATTATTATTGAATATTCATTTGAGAACTTATGACTCCGCTTATTTACTAAATATTATTCTTTATTTTATTAAAGAATAATGTTTCGATAATCAAACTTATTTTCAATTATTCAAATAAAGATAGTACTTTCGTATAAGTATATCTTTGGTTATTTAATATTCATTTCAAGTATGAGTTTTAAAACTTCTACTTCAAATTGTTTATATAGAGATTATCCTTTTGGGAATATTATTTAAATAATAATATTCAGATATTTTCTAATATATCGGGACTGATTTATTTCATTAAATCAGCATTACTCCAAACATTCTTAAAAATGTTTTCGAGTCTTCAAAATGATTTTAAAAGTTAGAGCGGATCCCAAAACTCATTTTTATATTTAAGATCTTCCTTTCGAAGGGGATTTAAATACTCGCTCAAAACTTGAGGGATCCGGCTCAGTGGTGTATTTTACATTCACAACGAGGTTGCTGTTTTGATAAATGAATTGATTACTTACCCAACGTTCGGGAAGTAAGTCCATCTATTGAGTCGGCATAAGCAACATGGGCTCAGTGGGCGTCCATGAAAGTGTAAGTGGCTCAGTGGGAGTCCATCAAATGCGTAAGTGGTTGAGTGGCAGTCCAGCATAAGGTCCTATTGCGGCCAGGGTGATGACTAGTGGGGAATTCGTCCATCTACTAGTAGAAAAGGTTACTTATTGGTATCTTTGCCTGATCAGCAAGATATCAGGTTTATGCCAAGGTTTTCTCCTTTCCAAATTCATTGGATATTACAACTCTGTTTATAATTTTCATAACAGAGGTTTTCAAGGAGTGTATGAAATGTATATATATAGGTGTATATATATATCGGGACTTAATGAAGTATCTCGTAACTTCATTATTTATAATGATATTTCAAGGATTGAATCTATTCAAATCTTATCTTGTAGTCTCATCTATGTGATGAACTTTTGAAACGGATTATACCTTGAACGGTGGTAGTTCAAGTAGTATTCGGAGAAGATAAAAGTATATTGGAGTATCTTGTAACTTCATCTTTTAAACTTATATCTAGTAAATGATTATCTTGTGCATGTCAAAGATTTTCAGAAAAACGTTGAGACAAGGTTAGATATATGAGATCACCTTGCAACGATATTTTTATACAGTTATAAACTGGAACTCTGTGTATATTATACATATCAGAGGATTTCAAAGATTGTGAAAAGTATATATGTATATATATATACTGAATATTTTGTGACTTGGTCGCTTTAAGATATCAGCTTGGTTCATTTCTTCTTGACCAAGACTTTCAAGAGTACGATGAGAATGCTCATATATTGTTAACTATTTATATATTATTTCGGTGGGCTTGTTGCTCACCCTTACTTTCTTCTTTCATCACACAACAACAGATAGACAAGAAGAACAAGATCAAGCTCCCAATTCGTGAGCGGATAGGAAACGTTCCGCAGTTTCCTGTAGGTGTTGATGCCGCCGTAGCTGAGGTAGGAACTACCAATAGGCTAGGTTTTCAACTATT
Organism: Apium graveolens; assembly: GCF_009905375.1. Classification (NCBI taxonomy): domain Eukaryota; kingdom Viridiplantae; phylum Streptophyta; class Magnoliopsida; order Apiales; family Apiaceae; genus Apium; species Apium graveolens. The sequence goes on along the minus strand of NC_133655.1, from coordinate 26,551,245 downwards.
GATGTACCAGACTTATGTATATTATGAATTGTAATAATGGCAAAGAATATGTAAATTTATTCAGAAACCCTTTTGAGGTGTAATGACTTATAATTGTGGAATAAAATGACTTGTGTTATTTTTGGTATTCATCTCTAAGACTATAACTTATGGTGTGTGTGTATATTGTGGGGTTACAGTACGCAGTAATTGGTTTACTGTTAAGATTAAGTATTGATAAGGGAAATGGAACTCGCGACAACCCGAATCCCCGACCCCGGATTTGGGGGTGTTACAACGAAGATAGTGTATGATCAATAAAGGATCTACCCCTTCCAGTGTAGGAAGAGAATGTTCAATGCTGATCCACTTATGTTAGTTCAGGAATCTCTGGCCAAAGTGAATGAAATTAGAAAGAGTTTCTAATTTACATTAAATATAACTAAGCATAGTGAATGGGAAAGCAAGTGATTAAATAAGATAGGCTTGACACAAGTTCCATGCCTTGTATTTAATCGTGACATTGCAGGGTAGAAGGAATTAATTGTACGGTAACTACTCACTGAATAGGTTCTTGGTATTCTAAGCAGTGAATTCGTATTATCCGGATAATCGCGATATGCTGAGAAGTATCCCTCACGATGTAGAATAAATATGATTAATTAATTAAAATGAATTAGAGAATTTATATAAATAATGATAAAATAGTTTTATTATTATTTATTTCTACTACCGGCTTAATATTGAACCTACAGGGTCACACCATAAAAGAGAATGATTTAATGGAGGAGAAATTAATTAATAATGGCTGATAATTATTTATTTATGAAATAAATAAACTGACAAATTTAATAATTGATTAAATAAGATTTAATTGATTATAAATTAATTAAGAAAAAGCTCTTAATATTATTAATTAAGAATTTAATTTTTGGAAATTAAATCAAGTGAGAGAATTATTTCTAAAGTGTTTAGAAAAAAGGATTAATAATTAAAAGGTGTTTTAATTATTAGTGAGAATAATAAAGGGTTAATAATAATAATATTTTATGGGAAAATTTTTAGCTGAAAATTTTGCTTATAAATATACTATTATAGACCCTATTTTTGCCTCAACCAAAAAGATTTACAAAACCCTAATTCTAAAGTAGAACAAGAGGAAGACAACTAATTCTCTCAACCTCTTCCTCCTCCATCACATTGTACTCTTGGTGGATACCGGTGGAGTGCTTCACACTTGAGGAACAGCTGCTAGGGATTTCCGTTCATCGTTTTTGGATCGCCATTAAAGACCTCCATCTTTCCATTAACGTAAAGCTTCTTAAGGTAAACATACTGAACTACGAATTAAATATTATTTTTCGCATGGATCCTGCGGAGGGTTTCATTTTTTTTAAGATTTAAATTTACGTTTTCGCTGCGTTTATGTGCTAAAAACCCTTCAATGTCATCAGAGCTACTTGCAAAAAGTTTTTAATTCGTTTATGTGTAACTGTTTTCGATATATGAGCATGTACGTGATTCGCCATATTTGATGTTGATATAATATGCTTATATATGTATGGTTTTGAATATATGATATTCATGTGAGTGGTATAATCATAAGATGATTATGTAATCTATATATATACTGATATATACATGATTTATGTTTGTTCTAATTATGAGAATCATATTAGATACGGATTCTGAATTGGCTGCTGCAGATTTGCTGAAATCTGGTTCTGGTGTCGGATTTACGCAAACGAATACCCTATTCCATAGGTAAACAAGCGTCTGAACAAAACTGATAGCTAAATCTATCAACGACTCGTCTGTAAGGCGTTTGACGTCGTTTACTGCCCGTAAACAGTGATTCTTGTTTTTCTGATTTGATTCTGATTTTTCTGATTTTTGTCATATTTTCTTTTTATGATTAGATCATGGATAATATGATATGTTAAGATCAGATTATGTGTTTTAACATGCTTTTATGTGTTGTATGAGCATGGTGGATGGTTATGGCCTTTCGACCTTAGTGTAATGGTTTTGGTTTTGGTTTTAAATACGACTTGCATGTCATCAATCTTTGTAATCATAAATCTCAAATGTAACTCGAGTTATTCTTGTAAGTTCATTAGATTAGTTTTACTTTCAATCATGTAATGTAATTGAAGACTCAAGAAGGCTATCCAATGGAGGTGATACAAAGAAGAAGACGAGGCATACAAGAAGTCTAAACAAAGAAGAAGACTTATGTAATAAGTATTGTATCTATTTTCATCACCATATTAGATTAACATTGATCTTTATCATGAGCTTGATAAAGATCACATAGGATGGGGCCATAACCAAACATATTTACTTTATTGCACTTTACATTTACTTGTTTATTTAATTTTATATATGAGATATATGCCTATGTTTACCATGCGATGATAGATTTAGGTGAACTTAAATCAATATAAGGCATGCTCTAGAAAATCTAGAATAGGAATCGTTTCTTGCCTTAACAATAAATATTATAAATACGATCATGAGATTCTTGTGTTTATGAAACACATAATTGAATATGAATTTTCAATATTGAGAGAAATGATGATTCTGTCAATAATAGATTTCTATCTGTAAGAAAGGGTTATTAAGTGACGCCTCTTGACAATGCTCCACCCGATCTGGGAATCATCTGATTATCGATTATTGATTTGAAATATTTAATTTAAAAGGAAAAATCTCTTTATAATATGATTATGATTGTAACGTAATATAATCCCTCTAAAATTAAATAATATCAAGTAGTAATTGGCCAATGACACAACGGGTTTGTGTCGGTCATAGCCTTCCAACATGGTAGAAAGTGGTTCTTTTTTTTAATCATTGTCGTTTCGTGCTACAGCCGAGGGCTTTGATTTCGAAATAAGAAATACTTGTCTATTACATAGAGATGTGTACATTGAATTAGAATCTAGAGGTCGGTACGTGCTACAGCCGTGAGCCATTGGAGACTGATTCAATTGTACGAAATGTTGGGTTAGACTTGACATAGAATATTGAGTTTGTCGTGCCACAACCGTGACTCAATTATTCAAGAGGCTAAACTTATATTAGGGAATAACATAAGATGTAATTGACAAGAGTTGTCTGCCTATTAAACATCACATGACGTTTCGTGCCACAACCGAGGTTGTGTGATGGAATGTATGATCCCTATTCCCATTAGCATTATGAATGCTTAATTTTCACTTAGGGGGTTGAAAAAAAAATTAGATAAACTAGTGGGAGACACTTATGAATAAAGACCCGATTCATATAGTATTTTGAAATGAAATTGGATATTTGCTAAGTGTTGTTATGTGTTTATCATTTACAGATTTACTATATTCGTCATGTCTTCTGCACTATCACTCCGGAGCATACTAGATGCTTACAAGTTGACTGGTCCTAATTTAGCTGTTTGTTTTCACTGTAACAAGTTGGGGCACTGGAAGAGGAACTGCAAGGTTTATCTTGCATAATTGAAGAAGAAGGGTTGTAAGACTACCGCTTCTGATTCAGGCATGTTTATGATCGAAGTTAATATGTCACTAGGTCAAATTTCTACTTGGGTATTAGATACCGCCTGTGGTTCTCATATTTGCAATTCGTTGCAAGGACTAAAGGGAAGTAGGACTCTTGAAAAAGATGAGGTGATTCTACGTATGGGCAATGAAGCAAGGGTTGCGGCCATATCTGTAAGATCATTTAGTTTACATATGCCTACGGGCAAGACTATTATTTTGAATAATTGTTATTACGTTCCCTCTATTGTGAGGAATATTGTTTCTATTCCTATGTTGGATGTGGATGGTTTTTCATTTATTATTAAGAATAATGAATGTTCTATCCTTAGAGATAATGTTTTTTTTTGACGTGGCATTTTAAATAATGGTCTGTATGTATGTGACGTAGAGCATGATTTACTTCAGATTGAACAAACTAATAAAAGAAAACGAGATGATGAAAATCTGACCTATTTATGGCACTGTAGGCTAGGTCATATTAGTGAAAATAGACTGTGGACATTGCATAAGGAAGGGTTACTTGACCCCTTTGATTTTGAATCATATCCTACATGCGAGTCTTGTCTATTGGGTAAAATGATCAAATCTCCATTTAGTGGACATGGAGAGAGGGCTGCAGATTTGCTAGGATTGGTACTCACAGATGTATGTGGACCAATGTCTACGCAAGCCATGGGTGGATTTTCGTATTTCATTACTTTCATAGATGATAGATCTAGATTCGGATATGTGTATTTGATGAAACACAAGTCTGAAGCCTTTGAAAAGTTCAAAGAATATAAACATGAAGTGGAGAAACAAACCAAACACAGTATTATAACTCTTCATTCAGATCGAGGTGGTGAATACTTGAATGGAGAGTTTTTAGATTATCTCAAAGAAAATGGTATAGTCTCCCAGTGGACTCCTCCATATACTCCACAGTTAAATGGGGTATCTGAAAGGAGAAATCAAACTTTGTTAGACATGGTTCGGTCCATGATGAGCTATGCGAATCTTCCAGTATTCCTATGGGGTTATGCATTGGAAACCTCAGCATATTTACTGAATAAGGTACCTTCCAAATCTGTTCCTCAAACACCATATGAGATATGGAAAGAAAGGAAACCGAGTCTTAAACACGTTAAGATTCGGGGATGTCCAGCTTATGTCAAGAAAGTTGACCCAGATAAGCTGGAATCTCGATCCGTAAAATATAATTTTGTGGGATATCCTAAAGAGACTTTGGGGTATTACTTTTACACCGATCATCAGGTGTTTGTCTCCAGACATGCTACCTTCTTGGAAAAGGAGTTTATTCTTGAAGGAAATAGTGGGAGCAAAATTGAACTTGATGAAGTTTAAGAAGCACAAACTACTACGGATCAAGTGGAAACACCTGTTCAGACTGAACAACTATAACGACTCGTGTATTTTTGAATTATTTAAATATGTGATTATTATTGAAATTAGTAAATTAAAATATGTGTATTGATTTTGACCGCTATGTGTTGTTTGATTATTATTTAGGTGTGAATTATGATGTATCGGGTTGTCTGCGGGATTAATTAAGGGATCATATTGAATTGTTTTCACTTTCAAAAGTGGATTTAGTGCAAATTTATTTGCATAAATATTGGGAATATTACTAAAATTGTTTTTATGATTTTATTATTACAATAATTATTTTTAGGATTTTATAAAATTGAGAAATCAATATTTCATTAATTATTTATCTCTAAATGATTTTCTGATTGCTTTTATTTGTAAAATCCATATTTAATTCAATCCCTTCCCTCTCCTGTTCTTTTTCTTCAGTTCCCGCCTCCGCCCCGCTGTAACGCCATCGCTGCCTGTGCCCAGTCAGGTTCCGGTTGTTGCCTTAAGCTTTAATCATGTTTATTCTGTTTATATAGGTACATATACGTATATATGTGCTTGTGTGTAATACCGAAAGTGTGTGTTCGTGGGTGTAGGTGTGTGCATCAGTCTGTGGTGTGTGTTGCGGTGGTATGGTGCCGCCTGATTGTACTATATACATATATATATATATGTGTGTGTGTGTGTGTTTTATACGAAACTTGATTGTATGATGTGATAAAATATTTTACCAAATCGATAATCCTGATTTCGTAAAATAAAGAGTTTATGTTTTTTCCAAAAGCAAACACCGAACCGATTTTCGAGATTATGAACCCTACTTGTTGCGTGTGTTATCATAATATACATAATTACGAGTCGGGTTTAAAAATAGTTGGGTATAATTGGTATCGAGGATATGTCAAGCATACCTAGACATCTAACGTAGGGTATTTCGACCCTGTAGGTTATAGTCGGGAACCTAAAAGTGGAAGATGGACTAAAGATAACCTAGTGGTCAGTCGACGATCTCAGTAGAGTTTCAACAGAAAGACCTGAGTGTCGAAGTCGAATCCAATGGGATCTAGTGGTTGGACGTTAAAGCCTGAGCGACAAAGTCGGCTCAGAGTTGATCAGTAATAGTTGTAAAGCCTCGTAAGGCAAGTATTTCTGAACTTTTCTTCAAGATATATTACCAATGTTTTCGAACTGTTTCATAACATGTTACTATTATAAAATATAACTCCTGTTTATAATGCATATGCTTCAAACTATTTACCCTTAAACCCTGATTCTTTTTTTTATCTTAAGCCGTAAGCCTTATTCTTTGCAAACTGTCCGTTGTTGATCCTCAGACACCAAACCATACAAATATAATACTACTCTTCAAAGATATAATTACAAAACACCAAACACTGAAAGAGAATGATTTGAAAACACAGAAACTTTTATACTCCAATCATTCTTAATAACATCAAAGAACTATACCTTGAAAAATCATTACTCGTCTGATACCTGACCCTTGTACAAACTGAAAACCGTTTCTTATACATACCATGATATACCCTTGAGATATCCATGAGTTTCCTTACGTTTTATTCAAATGTTTAACCATCATTGATTATGATCTTGTTTTATTGAATTATATTGTTATCATATTGAACTCCTTTAGGATTGGATAGTTTTTATATATGTGGACCAGATTCGTGGTCACACCATACCAATGGTCAAGTTAGGCCAATGTGTGCCTTGGATCCAGTAATTAGAGCAGTGCTGTGTGCTTGCTCGGGGTTAGTGCGTGACTGATCAGCAGCCTAACCTTGGTTTTTAAAACTTAAAATGAATTTCCAATTCTAATGACTAATTAAAAAGAAACTTGATTCCTCGGAATCATCTCATTTGATTATTGTTTAACCTCAGTTATCGTTATTGTGACTTGCTGAGCTAGTTAGCTCACCCTTGCGATTCTTTTATATATTTTACAGTTGAAAAGAATATGGATGATAGTAAAGTTCCTCAGTCCAAAGTGGGGCTAAGGTTCCAGTTGAGTTGGATCGAGCTAGCAAAATCTTCATGCGGTAGAGAGTTAGTCAGATTGTAAGAATGATTTTATTCCAATTGTAAGTTAAACTAGTTGGGATTTGGTACGTTGTAATAAAGGTTAAGATTGTGGCTTGTTTTCATACTTTAACCTATTGCGATCCGTGATTTTATGAAGCAGGGTCATTATAAATAATATTTCTTATACAGGTAAATATATTGTGTTTGTGTTGTGGACCCCAAACTTCTGACCCGGGTTTGGAGGGTGCTACATGTTGGTATCAGAGCCACATGTTATAAGTCACTGAAACAAGCCTAGATTGTTGGGATTGGGTAGAGGGTTAGGATTAGGAATAGGAAATAGAAAGATAAGACGGCGTGAGGATGAGTGCGACTATATAGTAGGTCTCTGGCACGGTTGTGTTACGATTCGGGATTCTTAGCTTGCGATGTGATTTCCAGACAACGGCAATGGCAGATCCCGATTTCCCTATATCATTTGATCGTTTGGAGCTTCTCGTTCAAGGATCGTCATCTTCTTTTAGATAGATTTGCACCTTGTTCCTCCACCAGTGTTAATGGCACTACCTTCTATCATAACGGCTGCACTTTTTCAAGCTATTCTACGCTACTTTTCCACCTCTTGATATGAGATTACCTATTTAAGAACCTCCATCTGTTTATTCTTGTTTCACTGAACATTCGGCTATGAGTGTATCTCCTTAGTTTACCCTACATCCTGTTCTATACCCCCAGTTTAGAACTTGTCCTATGAAGTGATTGTACCTACGAGGATGGATTCGAGGGTTACAGTAAATGGTGAGCGCTTGAGATGTAAATAAAGGTAAGAAGAAGTTTAGAGAGAAGATTTAAGTATTTCAGAGGATAGCTGTTATCGGGTTAAAAGAAGCCATTAGTTACTAAGCCACTCGTGAATAAGTATGGGGTGAATTAGATGAATTTTGAAAGAGTTAGAGAGAAAGGTATAAATCTGGAATTTTTGATGGAATTAAATGATGGTGCTATGATAAATGCGATATGTAAAATAGTGATGTGATGTGATATGAGCAAATTTGGTTCTATGAAATAGACTTGTTGATTAGTGGATAGTCTGTTCCACTTAACGACTGCAAAGTTGATAACGGGAATATTACCGGTATAGAAATTTTAATGTAAAGCTACGAATATAATAACATGTAACAACACTTGAAGTGATCGTCGATTTAGGAAGGCAAATGGACCCAATAAAAGAGAGAAGACAGATTGAAGTGAATGGACCTTTATATGATCATTCCATTAATTTGGTACCTTGTTATAGGTCGGAAGGACAACAACCAACTCATATAGTAAGGACAACCAGGTTTGTGATTTTCCAAATTTTTTTTAAACAAGTTTTCGAAAAAGATTTTCCTTTACAAATTTCTAAAAGCCCTTTTCAAATACAATGATTTTTAAATATTGGTTGTCAAGATACTACTTGAATTTCTTGTTTGTTAGAAAGCCCGGATCACCTGGAAGGATGCTGTTTCAGACTTAGTATTGCTAATTCCGAGAACAAAATAACCTGTGATTATGAAGAAGCTGATTATTCCTATCGGTAAGGTGAAAATGTTGTTTGACAAGGTTAATAATAGAATCCGTGTACGGAGTGATTATTCATCAAGTTGCAGAGACCATTAAAGCTTAAAAGAATTTATCGATTTAAGAAGAGCCTGGGTGTGATCGAAGGAGATTGGGAAGATTTCCAGACTTTCCTAAAAGAAGAGTATTATTAATAAAAAGATCGTTATGTTGAATGATTCGTGGTTATTCTAAATTAAAACGAGGAAACTCTAAGTTATCTGGTAGGAACGCCATTATGATCGAATTGTTAAAGTATTATCCGTGTGGGTGCGATATGATGGATTTTAAACGCAGTGGGGGCATGGCAAAACACTTTTACACATATAAAATCCAAATAAAAGCATACAGATCATGAATAAAAATTCGAGGGATCGAATCTAACCTTTTAAAATAATTCGGAGACAACGATCAGAGATCCTTAGCAGTTGTTCCTCAAGTGTGAAGCACTCCACCGGTATCCACCAAGAAAATGATGTTAAGGAGGAGGAAGGAGGTGGAGAGAATTGGGTTGTCCAAACTTTTTGGGTTTTTGGGGTTCGCAGGTTGGAATAAAAATAGGGTCTATAATAGTGTATTTATAGGCAAAATTTTCAGCTGAAATTTTCCCATAAATAATATTATTATTATCCCATTTATTATTTTCATTAATAATTAAAACACCTTTTAATTATTAATCCTTTTTCTAAACACTTTAGAAATAATTCTCTCTCTTGATTTAATTTTCAAAAATTAAATCCTTAATTAATAATATTAAGAACTTTTCTTAATTAATTTATAATCAATTAAATCTCATTTAATCAATTATTAAAATTGCCAATTAATTATTTATTTCATAAATAAATAATTATCAGCCATTAGTAATTAATTCCTCCACCATTAAATCATTCTCTTTTTATGGTGTGACCCTGTAGGTTCAATATTAAGCCGGTAGTAGAAATAAATAATAATAAAACTATTTTATCATTATTTATATAAATTCTCTAATTTATTAAATATGATTAATTAATTAATCACATTTATTCTACATCGTGAGGGATACTTCTCAGCATATCGCGACTATCCGGATAATATGAATTCACTGCTTAGAATACCAAGAACCTATTCAGTGAATAGTTACCGTACAATAAACTCCTTCTACCCTACAATGTCCCGATTAAATACAAGGCATGTATCTCGTATCAAGCCTATCTAATTTAATCACTTGCTTACCATTTACTATGCGTAGTTCTATGTAAATTAGAAACTCCTTTATAATTTCATTCACTCTAGCCAGAGATTCCTGAACTAGCATAAGTGGATCCGCCTTGAACATTCGCTTCCTTCACTGGAAGGGGTAGATCCTTTATTGATCATTAAATATCTTCGTATACAAATTCCTATACCCAGTAGAACCCTAATAATTGTCCCTGGAGACTAAGAACTAAACCAAAGCATAGTTCAGTGTACACAAGATGACTATGATGACCTCAAGTCTAAGGATACTTGTACAACTATCACTATGTGAACAACTGCTGACACGTGAGTGAACTCCATCAGTTGTTCAACTGTACGAGTCATGTTCAGTGAACTTATTCTATAATAAGCACCTACATACTAGCTATAGTGTCACCACACAAATTTCTATGAGAACAGACATCCTTCATAATGAAGCAAGCATAGTATGTACCGATCTTTGTGGATTATTAATTACCAGTTAGTAATCCTATGACCAGGAACTATTTAAGTTTAGAGTTATCATCTTTTTAGGTCTCACTATTATGATCTCATCATAATCCATAAAAAGTTTTACTCTAAACTATGGTATATCTTATTTAAACACTTAAATAGATAGAGCCCGTAATAAAAACAAAACAAGTCTTTTATTAATATCAATGAAATCAAAACAGATTACACAGGAAGTTATTCCTAAATCCTAATTCATGATTGGACTTAGGACATATTCCTTTCACGATATTAAAGGCGCAAGATGTGACAAGTAGGAATCTACCATAATGCTTAATTTGCAAAAGCATTTCAGTGTACCCTCTAAAGTTCTTATATGATGCAATTGGGATGTGATCGAACAAGCTCGAAAGATGAATACAAGTGAAATGTGGATGGTGACCAATGGTATCGTTCTAGTTTTCAATATTACAGCGTATATTCCTTCTCAATTCCTAAAAATGTATGAACTTCTTTTTTCAAATAAACTCTTTTCTATGATATTGAAAAGGGAGGATATTCCATTCCTTTCAAATTTATTTGCTTCCCTTAAGTTTTGCTTTCTGGTTGGGATAAACAGTGTTATGGTGAGACACTTTGTCAGAATGACGAAGAGTCGGGTGGGACGCCACCTAATCATGCGTTGTATACCATATGGTATGAAAGACTGGCCATCTTGAGTACCAATGTGATTGTCTCATTCATATTCAAATCCTTGTTTCTTCTTTCTTTTCAACTCTAATTTTTGTTGAATTGTGAATCCTTCTAGTTGTTTCATTGTACTGTCATTCTTTGTAAGAGTTTTTCCAACAGAAATCAACGTATTATGGACCAAGCGGGCAAAGTTCCACCTACCTCTCATGCATGGAAAGCAAACAAGGGCATATGATGAGAATTGCACATCACTAGCCCCAGTCAGGGATGCACTAAGAGTCAAGGGAATCTACTCCAATAAGGAATACATCTTCGAGAACGAGAATATGCGATTTTCCTGTGAAATACGTTGTTCAGAATACGGACGTGATGACATGGGTGATTATGGTAAATACCTTATGCAAGAAACTTAATTATTTATCTCTTAAGGTTTTGTTGATGAGATGAATTGCTCTGTTGAATTGGTAAGATTATGATTAAAGGACTAGTAAGTCAAGAACGTGTAATTGTTACATAAGTGATACCAGTGATGGAATTGAGATTTCTGGCAATAAGTTGTGAAGAATTGATATCATTTGAGACAAGAGGACTTGACATTATTCTAATGAATGGATTAACTATGGAAGCATGATGCCCAGACAAACCGTCGTGATGAAGAAATAGTCCTGAAGACGTTAAATGAAGGTACGATGAGGTGTAAAGGAAAAGAAGGGTTAAGAATTTGTTAATGATAATTACGGTGATCAAGATGTGAGCATTACGGTGATTATGAGATAAATAAGAGTTAGAAGCAAACAAACTTTAAAGATTCTATAGCAATTAAGGAGTTTCAAGGTATATTTCCAGATGAGTTATCAATATTTCATCTCGATAGAGAATGGAAGCTCGCGATTGACTTAGCGCCTGAGACGAAGCCAGTGACTACGGCCTTACCCAAAATGGCACCAGTTAAAATGAGGAAGTTAGCAAAGTAGATGCAAGAGATATTCGAAAAAGAAGCGATTAGACCCAGCATATCCTAAAAGGCGCACCAGTACTAATTGTTAATAAGAAAATGGAAGTATAAGATTATGCGTTGACTAAAGCAAGCTCAACAAATTTACTATCAAGAATAAGTATCTGTTACTTCGAACTACTGATTTGTTGATCAAACAGAAGAAGCAAAGTATTTTCTAAAATTGATTTAAGATTTGGGCGTTACAAATTGGAGATTGAATCTATGGACATAATTTTTAAGGAATATCTGGAAGAGTTGTAATTGTGTTACTTAAAGTCAACGGAGGACCATGCGAAGCATTTAATGATAACTGGGGAGTCGGAGAAGAAAGAAATTGTATGTAAAGTTACAAGATGAAAGTTTTAATGGTAGAAAGCATAAGTAATCAGTGAGGAGGAGACCAAAGGAGACCCAGTAGAAATCAAAGTTACTATGAATAAAGAAAGGCCAAAAAGTACCAATAAAAGCAAGGAGTTTTACCATGAATCGATTATTATTGAAAATTTGTGCAAGATTTCTTGAAAATTGCAATACCTTGGATGAAGTTAACCCGGAAAAGCAAGAAGTTGATATGAAATGGAGAAGGATAAAGAAAATTTTACGGAGTTAAAGAAGAGAATGGTTACAGCACCTGCTCTATCATTTCGAAAGTACCAAGGAGGTTTGGTAGTTTATAGTGATGCTTCTCATAAGGGAATATGATGTGTGTTGATGCAGTACACTAAAGTTATTGTATATGCACCCAAACAACCAAAACCTTACGAGCAGTAGTATCCTACTCACAATTTGGGACTATCAATAATAATATTCTCTTTGAATGATTGGGAAAACATGATATATATGAAGAAAAGTGTAAGATCTATACGGACCATAAGAATTTGAAGTAGGTATTCACGAGGAAAAGCAAATGTAATGGCAAGCGAGAAGCAAAATAGTGAAAATGAACATAGGAACTGCACTAGGAAAGTTATCTATAAAATGTGAGAAGTTGGAATTGGACGTGAAAATGGCCTTCCTCAATGGGAACTTGAGGAGGAAGTGTATATGACACAGCCATAGGGTTTTCTTTCTAAGGGAAATGAACACCTAGTGTATAAGCTGCTGCGAACCATATATGGTTTAAGGCAAGCTTCTCGTAGATGGAACATCCGTTTTGATGAGACAATCAAAGAGTTTGGTTTTATTAAAAACATAGATGAACCATGTGTCTAAAAGAAGGTTAGTGGGAGCGCGGTAACATTTCTTGTATTGTATGTGGATGACATACTTCTTATAGGAAATGAAATACCGATGCTACAATCAGTCAAAGTATGGCTATCAAAGAACTTCACCATGAAGGACTTGGGAGAAGCATCCTACATTCTCGGTATGAAGATCTATAGAGATAGATCTAGAAGAATGATAGGTCTTACCCAGGGTACATACATCCAGAAAGTGCTTAAAAGGTTTAGCATGGAAAACTCCAAAAGAGGTCTCATACCGATGAGCCATGGAGTGTCCCTTTCCGAAAAAAATGTCTCCTAAGACACCTGAGGAAAGAGAGCGTATGAGTAAGATTCCTTATGCTTCAGCAATAGGATATATCATGTACACGATGTTGTGTACAAGGCCTGATGTTGCTTATTCAATTAGTGTGATGAGCAGATATCAGTCCAATCCAGGTGAAGACCACTGGAAAGCAGTGAAAAACATCCTTAAGTACTTGCGAAGGACTCAGGACAGTTTTCTTGTTTTTGGTGGTGAATCTGAGTAGAAAATAGAGGAGATGTCAACGTCGAGAGAGTTGACACATATAACAACGTAGCAGACCCACTCACAAAGCCACTTTCTCAGAGTCACTTTGATCGTCATAAAGACAAGATAGGTATTAGATACTAGAGTGATTGGCTTTAGTACAAGTGGGAGATTGAAAGAGATATGTCCTAAGTCCAATCATGTATGAGGATTTAGGATTAACTTCTATGTAATCTGTTTGATTTCATTGATATTAATAAAAGACTTGTTTTATTGCGGGCTCTATCTATTTAAATGTTTAAATAAGATATACCACAGTTTAGAGTAAAGCTTTTTATGGATTGTGATGAGATCATAATAATGAGACCTAAAAGATGATAACTCTAAACTTAAATAGTTCCTGGTCATAGGATTACTAACTGGTAATTAATAATCCGCAAAGATCGGTACATACTATGCTTGCTTCATTATGAAGGATGTCTGTTCTCATAGACATTTGTGTGGTGACACTATAGCTAGTATGTAGGTGCTTATTATAGAATAAGTTCACTGAACATGACTAACACAGCTGAACAACTGATGGAGTTCACTCACGTGTCAGCAGTTGTTCACATATTGATAGTTGTACAAGTATCCTTAGACTTGTGATAAGTGGCATTTTATACCACTTAGAACGTCTTATAATAGCTTAAATTGGTGTCTTCAAATCAAGTATTTTGTGTATTTGATGCGTTTTTCTAGTGTTTATGCATTTCAGGGTATTAGTTGCATTTCGGGGGAGAATTCATCAATAATAGGCCTTGGCATGTGTCTAGCATTGCAAGTGGGAAGAGATGAGCCGATTACAGCGAAGAAACGGAGCAAACAGACCATTTTTCCAGAAGGGGTCTGAGCGCTCGCTCAGCTATGCTGAGCGGCTGCGCAGGAAGCTGAACGCCCGCTCAGCTATGCTGAGCGGCCGTGCAGGGTCATAATTTCAGATTTAATATTTTAGACTTCTAATTCCGGTTGGCTTCCAACTTCTGAGTAATCTGGGTTTTATGGGGCTCCTATATAAGTAGATTTCAGAGACGTTTCACGTGTGTTGGATCATTGTATTAATCAAGGAGCGAAGGAGATAAGGAAGAAGACCATTTTAGCACATCGCAACGAAGAGGAAGCATATTTTCTTGTGATTCTTTATTTCGTTGTAACGTTGGATGCTAGTTTTCTTTCCTTTGAACCTATTTACTCTTGTGACGTACTCTGGTTTAATATAATTAGTTTAGTTATTATTCTTTTGTGTTTATTTATCATGTTTTCATATGAACCCATGATGATGATGAGTGCTAACATGGGCTAATCGTGATCATGGGGTCGTAACGGATTTACTATGTACTTCTTTAGTTAGTTGTTTAATACCTTAGTGTGTGATGATTGTATGATATCTAGTATTGGTTGTGCATACGTCTTATGTGCGTCGCGAACATATAAGATAGGGTGTTAATCTCTTGTGAAGCGACGGTGGATCTCGAGATTTAGAACTTGCCATGCTAGCATAGGTTCATGTACGAGTCTGAATGATTAGTGGATAACTCTAACCGTTTTATTCGCCCTGTGTAATTAAAAGGAATAACTTGTTCTTAAATCATTATATTGTCAATTTCTGTAGACATATAGGGACTCAACATAATTGATGCCTATTCAACTTCTATCTTAATTGTGGATGTTTGGTAGAATGGTATTAGTACAATGAAAGTTGGCTTTTATCAGTTTCGTGTTATTCGATTAATATCATCGATATTGCATGCTAAGGGTAATAACAATGACTACTGAAGGAAGTAGTAATGAAGTTGTGATCTCATGAGTGTTTTAATATTGTTAATTCTAAGTGTTAATTAAGTGTTTAATTCTAGTAGTTAATTATAGTTCATAATTAGTTAATCAAATCTAAGTGTTATTGTCTTAACATTGAGAAGTAATCATACATTGGTGAGTGAGTTTAATTGAACATAATTAGTCTAAGTCTCTGTGGGAACGAACTAGAAAGTATTCTATATTACTTGCGAACGCGTCTACTTGCGTTAATATTAGCGCTTATTTTCGCCCTAACAAGTTTTTGGCGCCGCTGCCGGGGACTCGGCGTATTTGTTTAGTTTATGTACTTACCATCATTGGTCGTTAGGACTTAGTGATTAAGACGTGTTACTTATTGTTTCCGGTTGTGTTTCAGGTACTTTAGCGAGCGTTTATGCAAACTCGTTCTCGTACTCGCAAGAGGACTTTAGATACAGCTGGGGAGACAGACGAAGTTCTTGATATTCCGGAGAAGATAGACTTTGAAGATTCGGATTCAGGAAGTGAGCAGAAAGAGCCAGTAATCATGGGTGATCGTATTGTTCCGGCAGATCCAGCTCTTATGGACTTTTCTCGGCCTAAAATTGATGACATTCAGTCAAGCATTCTTCATCCGGCTATCCAAGCTAACACCTTTGAAATCAAGCCGGGCACTATTCTGATGGTGCAGAACTCTATTTCTTTCGGAGGAGCTGCGACTGAAGACCCCAACATGCACATAAGGAATTTTGTCGAGATCTGCAGTACTTTCAAATATAATGGTGTGACTGATGAGGCTATCAAGCTGAGGCTTTTCCCATTCTCACTGAGGGATAAAGCTAAGGACTGGTTATATTCTGAACCAGCTGGGTCCATCACTACTTGGCAAGATCTTGCGCAAAAGTTTCTGGTGAAGTTTTATCCAATGGCCAAGACTGCTACTATGAGGAGTGCTCTTACTCAGTTTGCGCAGCAACCTACAGAATCTATGTGCGAAGCTTGGGAACGCTACAAGGAAATGTTGAGAAAATGTCCACATCATGGAATGCCCGATTGGATGGTGATCACTGGTTTCCATAATGGTTTAGGGGCCCAATCTCGGCCCATGCTCGATGCAGCAGCTGGAAGCGCCTTGTGGGCCAAAAGCTATACTGAGGCTTATAATCTTATTGAGACTATGGCTGCAAATGAGCATCAAAACCCAACTCAAAGGATGATGCCTGGGAAGGTAGCAGGTATTCTGGAAGTCGATGCAGCCACCGCTATTGCAGCGCAGCTCCAAGCGTTGTATATAAAGGTCGATTCTCTAGCTACCTATGGAGTCAATCAAATAGCTATGGTCTGTGATCTTTGTACAGGTTCTCATGCTACGGATCAGTGTTCTCTTGTTCACGAATCTGTTCAGTATGTGAACAATTATCAGCGACAACAGCAGCCTGTGCCAGCTACTTATCATCCTAACAACAGAAATCATCCAAATTTCAGCTGGGGTAATAATCAGAATGCTATTCAGCCACCATATCAGCAAGGTGTGAGTAAATAGTTCAATCCACCTGGATTCCAGCAACCACAGCAGTATGCTCAAAGGCAATCATATCCTCAACAGGGAGGTGCAGCTGCACCCAATAGTGCTGATTTTGAGGAACTTAACTTGTTATGCAAGAGTCAGGCGGTGTCGATCAAGACCTTGGAAAATCAAATCGGTCCAATAGCCAATGCAGTGCTCAATCGCCAACCTGGCACACTTCCCAGTGACACGGAATGCCAGGCAGGAAGGAAGCTAAAGAGCAAGTCAAGGCTATTACCTTAAGGTCTGAGAAAGTTGCTGATGCTGAAAAGGCAAAAGAAGGTGAAGCTGAAGTTGGAGATGAAGAAGTTAAGCAAAAGGAGAAAGCGGTGGAACCAAGGAAGACTACTGTTGAACACACTCTGCCTGAGGGTAATACAGGGGAGAAACAACTCTATCCTCCACCACCTTTCCCTAAGAGATTGCAACAATAAAAGCTGGATAAGCAGTTCGGTAAGTTTCTGGAGGTGTTCAAGAAACTTCACATCAATATACCTTTCGCTGAGGCTCTGGAGCAAATGCCTAGTTATGCGAAGTTTATGAAGAGTATTCTTTCAAGGAAGGTGAAACTGGATGACCTTGAGACCGTTGCTCTAACGGAAGAATGTAAAGCTGTGCTGCAGCAAAGGTTACCTCCAAAGCTTAAAGATCCAGGTAGCTTCACCATTCCTTGCACCATTGGCAAGTTGTCTTTTGACAAATGCCTTTGCGATTTGGGAGAAAGCATCAATCTGATGCCGTTGTCGATCTTTAAAAAGTTGGATTTGCCTGATCCAAAGCCCACCTACATGTCTCTACAATTGGCTGATCGTTCTATTACTTACCCAAGAGGCATAGTGGAGGATGTGCTGGTCAAGGTGGATAAGCTCTTCTTTCCTGCAGACTTTGTTATTCTGGATTTCGAGGAAGATAAGAAGATTCCCATAATCTTGGGAAGACCTTTCTTGGCTACTGGCCGTACCTTGATAGATGTGCAGAAAGGTGAACTTATAATGAGGGTGCAGGATCAGGATGTGACCTTAAATATATTCAAAGCAATGAAATTCCCTACAGAAGATGAGGAGTTCTTAAAAGTGGATTTGATTGATTCTGCGGTTACTTCAGAAATCGATCATATGCTAATGTCTGATGCATTAGAAAAGGCCTTAGTGGGGGATTTTGACAGTGATGATGGGGATGGCAATGAGCAATTACAATATCTTAATGCTTCTCCCTGGAGGCGAAAACTGGACATACCGTTTGAATCTCTGGGTACTTCTGACCTCAAAAATGCTGAAGGAAAGCTCAAACCATCAATTGAGGAAGCACCCACCTTGGATCTTAAGCCATTGCCTGAACACTTGCGGTATGCTTTCTTAGGTGATGCATCTACATTACCTGTTATTATTGCATCTGACCTTTCAAGTAGTGAGGAGGACAAACTCTTAAGGATTTTGAGAGAATTCAAATCGGCTATTGGATGGACCATAGTAGACATCAAGGGGATCAACCCTTCATATTGCATGCATAAGATTCTGGTCAAGGAGGGTAGTAAGCCAACTGTTGAACAACAGCATAGAATTAATCCTATCATGAAAGAGGTGGCGAAGAAAGAAATTCTGAAGTGGCTCGATGCAGGAATTATTTATCCTATTTCTGACAGTTCTTGGGTGAGCCCCGTGCAATGTGTGCCTAAGAAATGAGGTATTACTGTGGTAGCAAATGAAAAGAACGAGCTCATCCCCACTCGAACAGTCACAGGATGGAGAGTATGCATGGACTACCGAAAGTTGAACAAGGCCACGAGGAAAGATCACTTCCCTCTTCCGTTTATTGATCAGATGCTTGACAGGTTGGCTGGTCATGAGTATTATTGTCTTCTAGATGGCTACTCGGAGTATAATCAGATTTTTATTGCACCAGAAGATCAAGAAAAGACTATCTTCACTTGTTCATTTGGCACGTTTGCTTTTCGTAAAGTTTCATTTGGGTTATGTGGCGCACCGGCCACTTTTCAGAGATGTATGATGGCTATATTCTCTGACATGATTGGCAATAATGTTGAGGTGTTCATGGACGCCTTCTCCGTCTTTGGACATTCGTATGATGAATGTTTGAATAATCTTCGTGCCGTGCTCAAAAGGTGTGTAAAAACTAATTTGGTGCTCAATTGGGAAAAATGTCATTTTATGGTGCGTGAAGGCATTATTCTTGGGCATAAGGTCTCTAGCAAGGGTCTTGAGGTGGACAAAGCCAAGGTGGGAGTCATTGAAAATCTTCGACCACCTATTTCTGTGAAAGGAATCCGTAGTTTTCTTGGTCATGTGAGTTTTTATCGGTATTTCATCAAGGACTTTTCGAAGATATCTAAGCCGCTGTGCAACTTGCTTGAGAAGGATGTGTCTTTCAAATTTGATGATGAATGTTTGACGGCATTCGAGACTCTTAAGAAGAGTTTGATCACTGCACCAGTTATTACAACACCCGATTGGACAGAGCCTTTTGAGATGATGTGTGATGCGAGTGATTATGCGGTAGGCACAGTTCTTGGGCAGCGCAAGAATAATCTCTTTCATGTGGTCTACTATGCTAGCAAGACCTTAAATGGGGCCCAAATGAACTACACCATTACTGAGAATGAGCTTTTGGCTATAGTCTTTGGTTTCAAAAAATTTCGATCTTATCTGCTTGGGACAAAAGTGACAGTATTCACTGATCATGCGGCCATTCGCTATTTGGTTTCCAAGAAGGATTCGAAGCCGTGACTCATTCCTTGGGTGCTCTTACTACAGGAATTTGAGTTAGAGATCAAGGATCGAAAAGGTACTGAGAATCGAATAGCTGACCATCTCTCTAGATTGGAGAATCCCGAGTCTACTTCACATGATAAGACATTGATCAACGAATCTTTTCCGGATGAGCAGTTGTTCGCAGTTCAGGAGGAAGAGCCATGGTTTGCAGATATTGTGAATTATCTTGTCAGCAATATAATGCCTCCTAATTTGACCACAACTCAAAAGAAAAAGTTTCTGCACGAGGTGAAGTGGTATATGTGGGATGAACCGTATTTGTTTAGATAGGGAGCTGACCAGATTATCAGGAGATGTATCCCATTTTGTGAGACGGAGGGGATATTACGAGACTGCCACTCCACATTTTATGGAGGACACTATGGTGGTGAGAAGACGACAGCTCGTATTCTGCAAGTAGGTTTTTTCTGGCCTACCTTGTTTAAGGATGCTCATCAATTTGTTTTAAGGTGTGATCGTTGCCAAAGACTGGGAAATTTGACGAGAAAGGATGAGATGCCGTTAAATGTGATGCTTGAAGTCGAGGTCTTTGATGTTTGGGGAATCGATTTCATGGGGCCTTTTGTCTCGTCCTGCAACAATCAGTACATCTTGCTCGCAGTCGATTATGTCTCAAAATGGGTAGAAGTCAAAGCTCTACCGATAAATGATGCAAAGGCAGTGTTGAATTTTCTTCATAAGCAGATTTTCACAAGGTTTGGAATGCCTCGAGTAATCATAAATGATGAAGGGTCGCATTTCTGCAACCGTAAGTTCACTTCTATGATGCAGCGTTATAACGTGAATCATCGAGTTGCTACTGCCTATCATCCACAAAAAAATGGTCAAGCGGAAGTATCTAATAGAGAGATCAAGCGCATTCTAGAGAAGGTTGTTTGTCCGTCAAGGAAGGATTGGTCTTTAAAGCTCGATGAAGCTATTTGGGCTTACAGAACAACATACAAAACTCCACTTGGTATGTCCCCGTTTCAACTGGTGTATGGTAAGGATGTCATTTACCTGCGGAGCTTGAGCATAAGGCCTATTGGGCGTTGAAAAAGTTAAACCTGGATCTAGATGCAGCTGGAAAGAAGCGAATGCTTCAGCTTAATGAACTTGATGAATTTCGACTCCAAGTGTACGAGAACAACAAAATGTACAAGGAAAAGGTGAAAAGGTGGCACGATAGGAAGCTACATCCTAAGTTATTCGTGCCGGGGCAACAAGTTCTCTTATTCAACTCTCGTCTCCGACTTTTTCCCGGGAAGTTGAAATCAAGGTGGTCTGAACCTTTTATTGTCAAAACTGTGTTTCCACATGGAGCGGTGGAGATTTTTGAGAATGATTCGGACCAAGCATTCAAGGGTACTGGTCAGCGTTTG
The DNA here is from genome assembly GCF_009905375.1 of Apium graveolens. Lineage (NCBI taxonomy): Eukaryota > Viridiplantae > Streptophyta > Magnoliopsida > Apiales > Apiaceae > Apium > Apium graveolens. The sequence goes on along the minus strand of NC_133655.1, from coordinate 26,530,108 downwards.
AAGCACTACTATGGGGACATGGCAAACCGAGAAGTGGTTAGTGCCGTTTTATTGTCAACTTAAGGAAGGTACGCAACGTCAAGCTAATGACGAAAAAGAACCGCTTCGTGGGAGGCAACCCATGATTTGTTGTTACAGGAACCCTTAGAAGTTAATAACCTATCCAAAACCACATAAAAATCAGAAAAACTGGGCCAAATTTTTTTTTCCAGTAGCCTCCTGAGCGCCCGCTCAGAAAGCTGAGTGCCCGCTCAGAAAGCTGAGTGCCCGCTCAGCTTTGCTGAGCGACCGCTTAGGGGTCGGCTGGGAGAAAATTTTTTAGTTCCATAAAAATCTAAAAAAATCAGAAAAATAAAAAAATAAAATACAGCCCATAAACCCATGACCTATTTCCCCATTATCCCATGATTTTAACCCTTAAACCCACTCCTAATCAAATGCTACCCTAATCCATACCCTGTATATACATACACCTATCCCATATATCTCCCATACTCTTTCTACACTTCAACTCTCTCCCAAACACAAAAACATAAATCTCAAGCACTTATATTCAGATTCGATGGCACCCAAGAGAGCAAGGACTATTGATAGCAGCAACACTGTCCCTACTACTGATTCTTCGAGGGATACTGCTGCGAGGCCTCGTTTGAATGATAGGGCTGCTGAGGAGGAGTATACTAGGCTTCTGGGGAAGCCGATTCTGAAGGAGAGGGGCATTTTACCATCGGGGAGAGATGGTGAGTTGTTGCCTATGATTGCTGAGAAGGGGTGGATATCTTTTTGTGAGTGGCTTGAAGCAGTGCTGATGAGCGTGGTTCGCGAGTTCTATGCGAACGCGAAGGCCGAGAAGAATGGGTTTTCTGTGGTCCGGGGGATGACGGTTGATTATCACCCAGCGGCGATTCGCCGTGTGATTGGGCAGAGACAGAGGAAGCCCACGGAGGAGAGCTGGAACGAGAAGACTGCTGAGGATTTTGACTTGGATTTGATTTGTGCTACTCTCTGTAGGCCGGGCACAGTATTGACTTTCAAGACTGGAACTAATGAGTATCGTCACTTTCCGGTGATCGTAATGAACAGGTATGCCCGTGCATGGAATGGGTTTATTTGTGCTAATATTCTGTCTTCTTCACATGCACATGAGGTCACAGTTGAGAGAGCACAATTGTTGTGGGGAATTTTGAATGAGGAGTACTATATGGACCTTGGTCAGTTCATCTACCAAGGAATTCTGAAGTTTTTGAGGGGAGCTAAGCACATGAACATCCCTTATGCATCCACGGTTACTAAGCTTTGCCGAGCGGTGGGAGTTCAGTGGCCGTCTCATGAGCAGTTGCAGTTGCCGGCCGCTCCTATTGATTTCAGGACTCTGAATGCGATGCAGGAGTGGACCAGTGGTGAGCCCGAGGAGCATGGGCTGGGTTATCGTCTTCTAGGAGGGCGTCCAACACGAGGTGCTACTATGGCGAGGCCAAGGCATGATGAGGCTGGTTTTTCTAGAGCTTAGGAGGGTGCTAGGATGGCTGATGCCCAGTATAGGAGGCTGTCACGGAGGATGGATGCTATGTACGAGACGCAGAGCAGGTTTGCTCAGGAGCTCACCCTTACGCTAGGGACCGCTTTTCGAGGCCTTGGAGCTGACATCTAGTGGCCAGTTTTTGGTGAGGACTCTACATATCCGCCTCCTGATACACCACCCACTGAGGGTGATGATGATGATGATCTCTCCGAGTAGGTATACCCTGTGTTCCTTTCTACTACCTTCACTGGGGACAGTGAAGATTTTAATTTTGGGGGTGGTAGTTAAGGAATATTTTGTGTGTGTGTCATATAGATGCATATTCATGATAGTTAGTTCATATAATTGCATAATTTTTGCCATATAGAGTTTTTTTTATTATTTATAGCTTTATTTGTTTATCATGTCATGTAGCTCATGCATTTGCCATGATCCCTTTTGCACTGATTTGCCGACTGATTTGTGATGTTGATGCGAGTGTAGTGATAGCATTAAAGTAATGTTGAATCGTGTAGGTTGATATGCATGCTAGAAACACTTGTAATTTCACTAAGTCTTAGAGAATGCTTAAGGACTAATTTTTGCCATATAGAGTTTTTTTTATTATTTATAGCTTTATTTATTTATCATGTCATGTAGCTCATGCATTTGCCATGATCCCTTTTGCGCTGATTTGCCGACTGATTTGTGATATTGATGCGAGTGTAGTGATAACATTAAAGTAATGTTGAATCGTGTAGGTTGATATGCATGCTAGAAACACTTGTAATTTCACTAAGTCTTAGAGAATGCTTAAGGACTAGATTGTTGTTATGGTTCGACGGTTTTCGAGGTTAATCTATTTATTATGCTTAGAATTTTATAATAGGTTCTTAGTGATAAAAGGCATGAAAAGAAAAAATATGGAGTAAAAAATGGAATTCGTTGTTAATTGTGGCTAGACGTCAATTGGCTAGTAGCCAGCTCATATGTGTATGCGAGTAGTCTAGGGTTGAGCAGGATGGAGCGAAACGCACTTGCTCAGAAATTTTTAAAAAATATATATATAGAAAAAAAAGAGATAAAAATAATAATAAAGAGTTAATGCATAATTGATCACGAGTGGGCTCTTTGGTATTCGAGTTATTAAGTTCTTAGGGGACTTGTGCCTAGTGACCTAAGGCTTTTATAGTCTGAGATCCGCTAACCTAACGCTCGCTACATGGATACCATTGTATAAGTCTTTTGTGGACCTCACTCATTACACGGTCAAATAAGCATTTGTTGTTATAAATAAAAAGCATGATTCCGTCATAAGCTCCAGGATTCTCGAAGTGTTATAAGTCACTTTGTGCCAAGAATTTTTATTCTTTGTATAATCATGCGATTGCCTGGATGATAGTTGAGTCATGATAATTAATCTAGTTGCGAAGCATATCTGTTAAGCATCTGCACACACCACGTTTCTGGCTGTATGTTAGTTTGTATGATTCGATTGATCTTTATTCGCCTAATTGCATTTGTTGAGATGTCGTGAGTTGGTTAGTTTGGTCGTAGTAAGGGGGATCGCTGCATTTCATATAGATTGCATTCATGCATATTTTTAGTTTGTTTTTGAGTCTGTGACGCTTGAGGACAAACATCGATTTAAGTTTGGGGGTGTGATAAGTGGCATTTTATATCACTTAGAACGTCTTATAATAGCTTAAATTGGTATCTTGAAATCAAGTATTTTGTGTATTTGATGCGTTTTTCTAGTGTTTGTGCATTTCAGGGTATTAGTTGCATTTCGGGGGAGAATTCATCAATAATAGGCCTTAGCATGTGTCTAGCATTGCGAGTGGGAAGAGAGGAGCAGATTACAGGGAAGAAATGGAGCAAACAGACCATTTTTCCAGAAGGGGTCTGAGCACCCGCTCAGCTATGCTGAGCGGCCGCGCAGGGTCGTAATTTCAGATTTAATATTTTAGACTTCTAATTCTATTTGGCTTCTAACTTCTGAGTAATCTGGGTTTTATGGGACTCCTATATAAGTAGATTTCAGAGACGTTTCACGTGTGTTGGATCGTTGTATTAATCAAGGAGCGAAGGAGATAAGGAAGAAGACCGTTTTAACACATCGCAATGAAGAGGAAGCATATTTTCTTGTGATTCTTTATTTCGTTGTAACGTTGGATTCTAGTTTTCTTTGCTTTGAACCTATTTACTCTTGTGACGTACTCTGGTTTAATATAATTAGTTTAGTTATTATTCTTTTGTGTTTATTTATCATGTTTTCATATGAACCCATGATGACGATGAGTGCTAACATAAGTTAATCGTGATCATGGGGTCGTAACAGATTTACTATGTACTTCTTTAGTTAGTTGTTTAATACCTTAGTGTGTGATAATTGTATGATATCTAGTATTGGTTGTGTGTATTCGTCTTATGTGCGTCGCGAACATATAAGATAGGGTGTTAATCTCTTGTGAAGCGACGGTGGATCTCGAGATTTAGAACTTGCCATGCTAGCATAGGTTCATGTACGAGTCTGCATGATTAGTGGGTAACTTTAACCAATTTATTCGCCTTGTGTAATCAAAAGGAATAACTTGTTCTTAAATCATTATGTTGTCAATTTTTGTAGACATATAAGGACTCAACATAATTGATGCCTATTCAACTTCTATCTTAATTGTGGATGTTTGGTAGAATGGTATTAGTACAATGAAAGTTGGATTTTATCAGTTTCGTGTTATTCGATTAATATCATCGCTGTTGCATGCTAAGGGTAATAACAATGACTACTGAAGGAAGTAGTAATGAAGTTGCGATTTCATGAGTGTTTTAATATTGTTAATTCTAAGTGTTAATTAAGTGTTTAATTCTAGTAGTTAATTATAGTTCATAATTAGTTAATCATATCTAAGTGTTATTGTCTTAACATTGAGAAGTAATCATACATTGTTGAGTGAGTTTAATTGAACATAATTAGTCTGAGTCTATGTGGGAACGAACTAGAAAGTATTCTATATTACTTATGAACGCGTATACTTGTGTGAATATTAGCGCGTGTTTTCGCCCTAACAACTTGAGGTCATCATAGTCATCTTGTGTACACTGAACTATGCTTTGGTTTAGTTCTTAGTCTCAAGGGACAATTATAAGGGCTCTACTGGGTATAGGAATTTGTACACGAAGATAGTGTATGATCAATAAAGGATCTACCCCTTCCAGTGTAGGAAGAGAATGTTCAATGCTGATCCACTTATGTTAGTTCAGGAATCTCTGGCCAGAGTGAATGAAATTAGAAAGGAGTTTCTAATTTACATTAAATAGAACTAAGCATAATGAATGGGAAAACAAGTGATTAAATAAGATAGGCTTGACACAAGTTCCATGCCTTGTATTTAATCGTGACATTGCAGGGTAGAAGGAATTAATTGTACGGTAACTACTCACTGAATAGGTTCTTGGTATTCTAAGCAGTGAATTCGTATTATCCGGATAGTCGCGATATGCTGAGAAGTATCCCTCACGATGTAGAATAAATATGATTAATTAATTAATCATATTTAATGAATTAGAGAATTTATATAATTAATGATAAAATAGTTTTATTATTATTTATTTCTACTACCGGCTTAATATTGAACCTACAGGGTCACACCATAAAAGAGAATGATTTAATGGTGGAGAAATTAATTAATAATGGCTGATAATTATTTATTTATGAAATAAATAAATTGGCAAATTTAATAATTGATTAAATGAGATTTAATTGATTATAAATTAATTAAGAAAAAGTTCTTAATATTATTAATTAAGAATTTAATTTTTGGAAATTAAATCAAGTGAGAGAATTATTTCTAAAGTGTTTAGAAAAACGATTAATAATTAAAAGGTGTTTTAATTATTAGTGAGAATAATAAAGAGTTAATAATAATAATATTTTATGAGAAAATTTTCAGCTGAAAATTTTGCCTATAAATATATTATTATAGACCCTATTTTTGCCTCAACCAAAAAGATTTACAAAACCCTAATTCTGAAGTAGAACAAGGGGGATGCAACTAATTCTCTCAACCTCTTCCTCCTCCATCACATTGTACTCTTGGTGGATACCGGTGGAGTGCTTCACACTTGAGGAACAGCTGCTAGGAATTTCCGTTCATCGTTTTTGGATCGCCATTAAATACCTCCATCTTTCCATTACGTAAAACTTCTTAAGGTAAACATACTGAACTATGAATTAAATATTATTTTTCGCATGGATCCTGCGGAGGGTTTCGTTTTTTTTAAGATTTAAATTTACGTTTTCGCTGCGTTTATGTGCTAAAAACCCTTCACGATTAACTATAACTCTATAAAAGATATTGGAAAAAGACAATATTATTGATTGAACGATATAGTTTTATTAATAATTCTATGTGTATTTTTAAAAAAAAATAATATTTATGTTTTAATTAAATTTTGTTTTTTAGTTCATATCAATAGGATACGAATTGTATTTAGTGTAATATTAATTTGATTTATCTCGGACCAGTGGTTTACATTATTTTATTTTAGCCCAATGCCCAATACGCTGACCAAATCAAACTAATTATTTTTAGTTTAATTTTATTTTTTTTAAAGTCTAGAACAATAAGATAATTTTATTTTAGATTGAATAATTATAATGCATGATATTATTTTTGTTGGTCGAATTGTATTTTTATTTTAGTTTTGTGTTAGTCTGAATCAATTGTATAATATATATTTTTATCATGTATAAGTAAAATATATTATTTTATTTATCCAAATTCATTAGTATATTTTTTTTGGGGATTGATAGTATTATTATTTTATCTTAACCCGATTCACATTATATATCAACTAAATCTTAAAAATTATATTTAGTCTGCTTAAATTTAATTTAGCCCCAAGTAATAATTTAGAATAATACAAAACTCGATATGAATTAAAATGTAAATTGGTAGAAGAAGTTGAATTTAATATAAATTATAATGATAATAATTTGATATAAAATAGATTTGAAATTGGTAAAATAGTAGAGGAAGTTGACTTCAATATCAATTACAATTGAAATTGATCGACCTAGTAATTAGAATTAAATAATTAAATAAGGGTAATTAAGTAATTTCAGCAAGTACTGACCGACCAACTACAAAACTTTTAATGTTTCGTATATTATAATGTAGTATAGATTATTTTTTTAATAAAATATGTTGCATTGGGACGCCTACAAGTGAATCTACCCATGTTTAGGGACGTTTCGGGCACGAGATGGTCGGGAACGTCCCTGAAAATCTTGGAATAGACAAATGGACGACATTTCAGTCTCCAAATGACTAAATGACCGTCCCCGATAAAGTAAAAGTATTAATTCATTAAGCCATTATTTTAGTATAAAGTGATTGAGATGAGTTGCTACAAATATGGTTAAACTAGAAAGACAATCTTAAGAATAAATTATTAATTTTATAAAAATATTATTAATTTTATTTTATGAGTATGAAATAAGAAGTTAGTTGAAACATGTAATGTTAAAATTTAAGAATGCATGTTATTTTTTTGTGTTTTAATTTCTTATATGTTAAATATTGTTTTACATCTGAAGTATAAATAATATTTATATTAATATATGTATTCCCGTATTCGTATCCTATAATTTAAAAATTGTCATTTCTCGTTCCCGTTCTCGAATATATTCATGTAATTGTCTCTATGTAACATAGAGTAAATATCTTCCAAAATTTAAAATTTACGACAATCTACGAGACAATTACATTGATCATGAATACTTTAAAAGTTAGTATATTAAAATATTTATCTTAAATTATTATTATTAACAAAATACTTTTCATACACGTAAAATATATAAAATTTTGTAAAATAAAAAAATTACTTTACTCGAAAGTTGAAATTGATACTTAATATTATAATATCCTAAAAATATTGATAATCATGATAGAGTCATTACCTCTTCTCTTCTATATATAATAGCCCAACATGGCTATACAATTAGTAAGACTTTTTATTCTCAGTTAAATGACGGATTTGTCCCTTTGACTATCATAACTAAATAAAAAATTGTTGTTGGCGGTTATCGAACCACAGTCTACCGATTAGTTGTGACACTCCAATATCACCATGACACTATGTCTTTTAAGTTTTGAATCATAAATCAAAAAATTAATATGTTCGCTAAAGAGGAAAATTTCATTTTCTTACTGCAATTAATGAAATAACTTTTTTTGTCATGTTTTTCCGTTCATATATATTCATTTAGTTAGCTATATATATTTAATTAATTAAAGTTGCAATTTGATTAATAATTTTGACCAATATTTAACATATGAAGATAACCATTATACGAAAAATATAAATAAATTAAGACATAACATGTATTTAGTAAATAATGTAATATATTTTCAAGTAATCATCTTGTTAAAATCTACGATTTTCAAGTAATCATCTTGTTAAAATCTACGATATTAATTAATAATGTCAAATAATCAAGTTCACACTAATACGGAAAAAAAAGTTTACAATACGTGTTTATTCAATAAAAATTATATTGTTAGAAAGTATACATAATATAATTTTAAGAAAATAAAATGCTATTTGTTAGTCATTTGACCAAATTGACCGCAAAAAATTAAATAAGTCAACAATTATGGGATAAATGCGATAGTGTTAGCTGTACACATAATTCATAAATTTATTCGATTTTTGATATAAACCAACATATGTAGGTTTATTTCGAACTTAACATCATAATCTACTCGTTTAAAAAAATCAAAATTTGACAATTTTTCTGAAAAATTGAAAAAGTCACAGAAAAAACCCGCAATCACTATATAGTCGATTTTGCTTCAAATGTGTTCTAAGTTATTCAAACTTCAGCTTCTCATTCTCCCAAAATTCTAAATTTTTTAATATTATAAAATTTCAGAATGCTCACCTGTTGTGCAAGACATGCCTGCATATAACAAGACTAAGTCATATTGACAATCCTAAGATTAAGTTGTATAATAATCTATATTTGTATTATGTCATTGTATTACTTGAGTCAATAAAAATGTTTAGTAGATTAGACTTGGGGATTTTTCTGTGAGCAGCTTTCAAGCTAAATAATACACTCTGGAAGAAGATCAAATCCTGATCATGCCTCAGAGAGAAGTGTAGCAGCTTGGGGTTGAATAATACTGTTCTAGGAAAAATGTTCTAAGTTAATATATCGACAAGTCACAGATCAAGGGATATAAAGAAGTTTGTCGATAAGTCCAAAATGACTTGTAGAGAAGTCCCAAGAGATATCGACAAGTCATTTCTACATGTAGACATCTCAGAGATATCGACAAGTCATTTCTCCATGTAGAGATCTCAGAGATATCGAAAAGTCAAATTTCTTTTGTAGAGATCTCAGAGATATCGACAAGTTATTTCTCCATGTAGAGATCTCAGAGAAATCGACAAGTCAAATTCTTCATGTAGAGAACTCAAGATGTCGACAAGTCAAAAGCACATGCAGAGAACTAGAGATGTCGACAAATCATTTTACATGTAGAGAACTGGAAACCTCGACAAGTTAAATATACATGTAGAGAACTCAATATACCGATAAGTCATTATACTTATCGACATGTCACTTCTCTACAGAACAAAAAGAGATCTCGACAAACTATCTCAAATTCAGAATAAAGACAAGTTCAAGATTCAAGATTACAATCAACAAATAATTTATTTACTGAATTGGAAAGACTACAAAAGCAGCTTGAAGAATACAAGATCAAGGGCCAAGATTCACTAGACAAAGGATGGTCACAAACCTGCAAGATTCTGCACAGATTTGCTAATACCGGAAAAGGAAATAGACAATGTTGCTTTAGAAAATGGTTTAGTACATTTTAGCGCAAGTTTTGTAAACCCGTGTTGCTAGTCTATAAAGCATACACGGGTCCTTAGTTTACAAGTAACAAACAGATCTAGAAAAATCTTGTATTCTCTCTCAAGATTGTAGCTGAGTTCTTATTTCTAAGAACACAGATTCGTAGCAAGACAAATTTAATTAATACAATTAAGTGAATTTTTGATATATTGTGTTTTATGTGTTTACTGTTAACATTATATCTCTACAATTCTTAACTGCTTTGTTCATTCATAATCCAAACAGTTTTTAAAAGTAAAAAATAATCCAAGAAACACATTCACCCCCATGTGTTATATTTCATTGCACTCGATATCTAACAAGTGGTATCAGAGCAAAATCTGAACGAAAACAGATAAAGATCTTGGAAGAATGAGTGCTCATAAATTAAACAGTATCAAGATACCTTTCTTTGACAAGATCAACTACACACTATGGAAAAGAAAATGATGTTGTTCATAAAGATGACCCCCTTTATACATTCAGATTCTTAAAAATGGACCTTTTATTCCTATGGAGAGGGTTTCTGAATCTACAAATGAAGACATGGTCATACCAGCACACTATGCACTTAAAGATCCCTCAACCTACATAGAGCCTAAAAAAGAAAAGGTTTCACTGGATAGCAGTTTACAACTCATATTGATTGGGTCTCTTGATAACTGTAATGTACAATAACATTATCAATTGTGAGTCTGCTAAACAGATCTGGGAGAAAATTGAAATACTGTGTGAGGGAACATAAAAGGTTAGATCTAATCACAGAAGGATCTTGGTGTCACCGAATGAGGGTTTTATTGCTAAACCGAAGGAAATTATAACTGATGTTTTTGAAAGGTTCAATAAGTTGATAAATGATTTGCAGCTTCATGACAAGTATTATGAAACTGAAGAGGTCAACCTTGAATTCTTTCTCACCCTTTCTGACCATTTGGAACAAAATATATCTGCTATTAGAGAAGTAAGAGATTTAAGCAGAATGGTTCTGGAAGTCTCGTATGGGATCTTGAAGACTTATGAGCTGGAAATGTTAAAGAGGAAGTCATTGAGCGTTGGTCAAGGACATATTGTTGATGGAACTAGTGCCTTGGCTGCCAATGACAGTAAATCATTTTGAAGATGAACTAGAAGCTCAGAGTCCAGTTGTTCAAACTGTTGAGCAGAAAAATAAGAAACCATATAAGCAAGTCATATTGGAACTAGAAGAGGATGAATTCAACACCCTTAATGAACTGGATGAGATGGACCAGTAAAAAATAAATGAGAAGCTTGAGATAGAAAAACAGGAGCTATAACTGCAGCTTTTTGGTCTTGAAACAATCAAACGGGAAAATGAGTATCTCAAGAACAAGTTGAAGTGTGCTGGAGAAGTAGTAGAAGCATTGTTGAGAGAGAAGATTGAGAAAAATGATTTGAAGCTAAAGTCATACAAGAATGCATCTCGGTTGATTGGACAATATCATGAGAAAAATAAACCATGTGCTAATATAGCTATTGATTTGGACTATGAGGCCTTGAAAACATATGTTTAATTAGCATATATATAAATTCTATTTTCGTACACTACAAGAAATACGTACCCCACAACCATTTTCATACACACATAAGTTTATATTGTGTTGATTAACGACCATATAAACAACATATATATATATATATATATATATATATATATATAGAGAGAGAGAGAGAGAGAGAGAGAGAGAGATTTTATGGAGACCACGTTCTTATCGGAGACCTCAGAGACCACCTATGTTCTGCAATCAAAATATTATGAAATATATTATTTTGTGAAGTATATTCAACGAATATCACTAATTCATTGTAACTGTTGAAGATCATTTAAATTTAATAAGTATAATGTGTAAGTTCTGTAATTTGAACAAATGTTCTACAAACTAAACATCTTTTGTAGAATAAAATATTTTGTAATTATCTACATGTTGTACATGCATTTACTACGTCATAAGTGGGCTACTATAATACAAGTGTTACAGGAAGCGTTACATTTGCTAATAAATTTTTTGTCCTATTGTAACATCTCTCAATTAGTGTTACAATAGCTATAAAGTTAGTGTTGCACAGAAATGCTGGTGTTGCACAACATGTAACACCAGCAGCTAGTGTTACATTAGTTACTTTTTTAGTTTTAAAAAATATTAAAATGAAAAAACTATCATACATTAGTATTAAAATTATATTTCGGTTTATTTATGAATAAAAAATATAATATATAATATAATATAATTTATAAAAATAAATTATACATAAATACTGAAATTACTTATTTATTTTTTATTTAATAAATAATATTTTAATAATTAAAATTAAAAAGTAAAATAAAAAAATAAAAAATGATATATAGTGTACTAGGTGAATTATTGGGCGGCATTCCCCCCTAAATGATTGATTGGAGTTAAACAAAACTCCCTCCTTAAAACTCCTAGACTCACCTCTCTCCCCCCAACATTCTTTCTCGTTGAACTCACCTCTCTCGAGCCTCATCGACCACTGCACCACGCCTCTCTGCAACCTCATCGTACTGTCTCTACAACCTCGTGGTATGTTTAGGATCTCAATTAATTCATGGGATGAGGCTGGTTTTTGAAATTAGGGTTTTGAATTTAAGTTCAAATATATATTTCTTCACTTTTGAATATAATTAGAGCTTCTATTTACCTGAAATTCAACTAATCGCTCTCTATTTATGTGTGCAGGGCTTCTTCAGATCTTAGAATTTATAATGGAGTGTGACGAAGTTGAAAGAGTCACCCCATTCCAACATCAATTTGACAAACAAATTGCTTCTCATATACTCTCTCTCTCTCTCTCTCTCTCTCTCTCTCTCTCTCTCTCTCTCTCTCTCTCTCTCTCTTTCTCTCTCCTTCCCTCCCTCATTCTCCATCCCCCTTCCTCCCTAATTCCCTGTTGTCAGGTCCCAATGTGTTTGTAGAAGGGGGGTTGAATACAAACAGTACCGAATAATCGAATTAAATGCGGAATAAAAATTGTGAAACAAAATTCAAGTTAAATAAAAATATTATTAAACTTGAAAGGTGTTACAACAACTGTATCGATTACAAGGAATTAATCTCAAATTAATTATCACAAATCTAGAATAAATTCGACATGAACTTTTTCTATTTTTGTAATAAAAAGATTCAAATGCTAAACGCAATTTGAGATTAAGTTCTAGGGATTTTGATCCGCTAGATTGTTACACAAGAACAAGATAAAGATTTCTAGTTGATTGGATTTAACTTTACAATCTAGAAATTGATCTTGAATAAAGCAGATGAAAATGAAATATTTGTTGCGGCTGCTGTGTTCTTGTTTTTGACTTGTGTATTGGATGATATTTGCTTTCTGCTGCTTCTTTTTCTTTTTAATTCATTCAACAGAATTGAATTGAACTGGAATGACAATCCTGAGCTCAGCAAGACTTTCGGTATGACAATCAAATGAACTAGCAAGACTATCAGAATGAACTAGCAAGACAATCCTCTTAGCTGCTAGGACATTCGGTGAGACTATTGAAAATGTCCTAGCATGACAATCGGTATGACAATCCTGATTGTCATGCTAGTTCATTTTCAATTGTCTTGCTGATTTAATGCAGATTTTAATCCAATTAAAATTCTGAAAAACCTTAATATTAATTCAGAATTAATTAATCAATTAATTCAATTAATCAATAAATTAATCTTTGCAGATATAATTTATTTTCTTAATTAAATTATATGACTTAATTAATTAATAGAGAATTAATACTAATCTTGAGCAGCAACCAATCTTCTGAATATCTTCTGAAAATCACTGAAATTATGAATCAATTCCACCACTTCAATGTTGACACTCGATGTACTGTCTGGTTCATGAGTGACTAACTTCTGTGACGTTTCTTCATGTCTTGACTTTGACACTTTGATTTTCTTCAGATTAAATCCTTGTAATTAATGATACACTGACGAGATCTCTGTCACTTGATTAAATCTACGATCTTGATTTATATCACTGAGGCATGATCAACTTCTTGAACTTCTTCCAGTGAATTAACTCCTCAAGTCTGTAGATGAACCTTGTTTCTGAATCCTTTGACAGATATTACTTTGCGAGATCTCTGTGACGGTAGATCCATTATTTACTTATTATATTCTTATTTGAGTTGAGTTGAATCCTCGAATATACAAATAGGCCTATGACATATGACTTACAATCTCCCCCTATTTGTTTGTTAGGCAATAACACACAAATACCTAGAGAATAACTCAACTAACAAATAAGAAAAAGATATAAACAGAAATGCAAAGTAAATAGTAGAAAAGTTCTGGACTAGATTTAACATTTTCCAGATTCCAAGTAGATGTTCCTCTAGACTGAACATATCTTCAAGTAGTTCCATCTTCATTTGTACAACCACATTTCCTGTTGAGAAGCCCATATCTCTCTTGCTTCTCCCCCTATGAGAATCAACTGATTAAAGAAGATCACCTTCGTTTACCACCTCTCCCGTACAATAGGATCCACAGATAAAAACCAATGGTACTCCCCTTTTGAAAACAGCTTCTTCCCTTACTAGAAAATCACCTTGTATTTATCACCTCTCCCGTACAATAGGATCCGTAGTTACAAACAACAATGGTGTGGTGTAGTGTACATATGATCTTTTTCTTCCTCCCTGCTATTTCTCCCCCTTAGTTGAGGAATCCTCCAAACTATTACTTAAGCTTTTATCTCCCCCTTAAAGAAGAAATGTATGCCGTCGTCTGAAGGAGTTCTCATATTTCACTTGGTTGGAAAAGAAATAACAAAAAGTTTCTCTTTCTTCCTCACTGTGAGTGTGTGATTCTGTTTAGTGTACCTCACATGTGTTTCACTCTTCTCTCCACTCGTATTTACACTCTTTCTCACAAGTGTATCACTACTCTCATAGCTCCATATTCCAGCTGTACCTGCAAGGAAAATCACCTTAGCCATCCTTAAGGAGGTCATAGGTGGTGCAATGGGAGTTCGCAAATCCCCATCCTTGTTAAACTCGTCAGATGAATCTGAGTCATAATCTACAAGTTGCTAGTTTCCCTTTTAGGGTTCCAGATTTGAATTCTGGGAAGGTAAACAATGATCCAACGAATTTAGCATAAAGATCAAAGTTCCCTTCTAATGTATGTGAAGACATTTCCTTGTGACTCATCAGGTAATATCTGAATCATTGTCAACAAGTTGCCGATCTGCACCTATGTCAAATCCACTATCCGCAGATACATCCAGGGGATTTAAGCCTGGGGAGGTAGACACTGACCATTGACATATGGCTTTTGGATCAGTATCCTCTCCTAACACCTGTAAAGGCAATTGGTCCATTAACGAACCTTGAACAATCGAATCTGACCTTAAAATGGTCGAAACTCTTGTTTCCGTCAACTCATCCTTTGTGTGTGTAACCTTTCCTTGTGCATTAAGAATTGTTTATATTTGAGGTGGTGACACTACATCGGATACCTTGGCCGACAGGCAAAATTTCAATAGACGCACCCTGTTGAGAGAATGAATCTAGTAACTGTTTTTGTGCCTTTTTAGCCATTACATCTTTTTGAGAAGATGTATGGGGGCTAGCAGTTGTCTCGGTTTAAATACTACTCATCTATGTAGGAGACAGAGCTACTGGGTTGACTACAGAACCTTCCTTATGTGGTGCACTAAGGCACTATCTCCCTCACACTCATTCATACTACATTTAGTGGTAAGAGAGTGTTGGTTCGTTCTGTTTTTGTGTTTGTCTTTACAGTCTGGGATAGACGTTGTGGGTTTTCAACCTCATGACTGTCAATGAAAGAAAGTCAATGGAGACTGAACCTGTAACACATAACATATGGTAATAGAGAGAAAATGATTTATAATAGTGATTTCAAAAGATTTTACATGAAATAAGAAATCATTAATGTAGAAAGAAGTATGATTTTATTTTTCAATATGAATGAGTTTTTGATAAAACATTGATCACTTAGGGTAAAGTCTAAGTAATTCTCATTCATGTCAAAAGCTTACAAATATCTGCAACATAATGTTAACAAGATATCATTGACCGATACTTGTCAAGTACTTTAGATACCAACTGTTATGTTGCATAATATTTAAAATAAAATAAAAATAAAATAATAAAAATAAAATATAAATGAATTAAATACCAAATATCTATCAACAAGATATCAACATCCAATTTCATATATCATACAATATTTACAATTACAAAAAAAATACAAATACAAACTTATATAAATATAGCAAAAATATAGAAACTATTTACAAGTTCAAGATAACATTACCAGCTTGCAAACAGCCATATCCCTCGGATAAACCTTTGTTGTTATCTCCAAAGATAACTAGGGGGCCAGCTTTCTCAATCCACATTTGATAGCATGGCTCTATCTTCGATCATATGTCTTGATGATCCACTGTGAAGAATCCACACTACCGGTTACACCTGTTTAATGCCCTGCACTACAAATGGATTAGACCTTCTTCGGAACCCAAACTTGGTTGGGCCCGACATACTTGTAGAACTGTCCTTTGTCAGGCAAAACAACATTTTTAATTTTAATTGCCTCAACTTTCTCAATGACTGAACATTTGACCTTGTAAACAGCCTTAACAAATTTCTGTTTAAGCTTAGGCACAAATGTCTCCTTTCTAGCCTTAGAAGGACTAACAGTCTTAGACCTATCATGCTTCTTGTTATTCACATGCTGACGAGGAGTAGTCTTATCATTAGAAATATGCTTACCATTAAAATAAGCATACATCATATTAAAAGCACAAGACATACAATTAGAAACACCACATGCTTTATGAGAGTGATTAATAGTAGGCAATTTATGCATGGCAGACATGGCATTTTTGTTATCCAACTCATGTGTGTCCGAGTTAGTCTCAGTTGCTTTCACAACTTTGACTGGAACTTTCGACACACTTGACTTGGAAACAACCTTCTCATTAGCATGATCTTCAGCACATATTTCTTCCTGAATAACAGAAGAGGCCGCATCAAATGGTTCAGCAATTGATGGTTTATAGAGGGGTTCATCAACACCCTTAAGCACATGTGGTACTTCCCTCCCTTTAGCACATACATGAGGAGGGGAGTTTATGCCTAATTCTCCAATAGCAACATTGTAATCATAACCTATTCCAGATGTTTGATTAACAGATTGCTTACTATAGAACTCTTTAGCCTTTGAACAAGAATTGAAGTAGGCTCTAACCTTAGTCTCAAGACCGGTGATCTTATCTTTGAGAATAGTTTCGAGTTTTCTATAACAGTCAACTCTATTCTCTAGAAAAGATACTTGTTCTTTTAATTTGTCTTGATTAATGTGCACAAGTCTTAATTCATTGACCTCTTTCTCAAGGTCTGTGATCTGTAAACTTAACAGTTCATTATCACGACGTGCACAATCTAAGTTACCTCTTAGATGATAAACCATTTCAGCATCAGAAAGTTTTACCTCTATTCTTGACGATGAAGCTTTTCCATCAATAGCCATAAGAGCAAGATTTCCTTCATCTTCATCTTCACTGTCAGTATCATCCCAGCTTCTTCCCTTTGCCAGATAAGCCCTTTCAGAGTTCTTTCTTACTTGCTTTGGCTTCCTACATTCTGTGGCAAAGTGTCCCAACTCATTGCAGTTATAGCATCTAATGGTGCTCCGATCAACCATCCCTGTTTTGTATCCACCACTGCTGGTGTTAGAGGATGAAGATCCACCTTTCTGGAATTTGTTGTAGTTGGACTTGTACTTAAGCTTGGGATTCCTCTTGAATCTGACATGGGAGAATCTCTTGATAATTTGGGCCATTGACTCGTCTTCCAATTGCTCCAGCTCTTCCAAGGAATAAAAATCATCACTTGATTGATTTGTAGTAGGAGGATCATATTCTGCTACTAACATATTTTCCTCAGCCTTGGAATACTGTACCATTCTCTCCAATTGTTGAGATTGCTGTTGTTGTTGACCTTCAGCTACAAGTGCAGTAGATGTGCTGACCATTCTATCCTTCCCGTAGACTTCCTTCTGTTGAATCTGCTCCAACTCATAGGTTTTTAACACTCCATAGAGCCTGTCCAAAGAAATCTCACTCAGATCTCTAGCTTCTCTAATGGCAGTGATTCTATGTTCAAGATGAGTTGGCAATGTTAAAAGGAACTTTTTGTTGACCTCCCTGATTGAATAAAATTTTCCATTTATGTTCAGGTTGTTGATCAACGCATTGTACCTCTCAAACACTTCAGTAATTCCTTCTCCTGGATTTGAATTAAAATGTTCATACTCAGAGGTTAGGATCTCCAACTTGTTCTCCCTAACTTCCTTTGTGCCTTCATTAATCACCTCAATAGTTTCCCACATGTGTTTGGAATTTTTACAGTTCATCACATGTCTGTTCATCAAGGGATCAAGGGAATCAATTAATATTAATTGAAGGCTGGCATCCAAGGAGGCTTCTTCCTTCTCAGCAGGAGTAAAATCTTCAGGCTCTTTTGGATAGGTTCTAGCTTTGGTAATCACAACATCATCTACTATCACCTCTGGTTCAATAACCATCAGAGTTTTTAGACCCTTCTTTAACAAGTTCAAATATTTAGGATTTGCAACTTGTAAAAATAATAGCATCTTCTTCTTCCACATGATATAATTTTCTTTATCAAATAGTGGAATTTTAACGGTTCCAACTTTTTGTGAAGTCATTATGAATTTTTTAAATAAATAAAAATTCAAGGAGTTGAAAAATCACAAAAGTCTAGGATCTTGATTTGTTCGTTAATCAGAAGGCTCTGATACCAATTGTTAGGTCCCAATATGTTTGTAGAAGGGGGGTTGAATACAAACAGTACCGAATAATCGAATTAAATGCGGAATAAAAAATGTGAAACAAAATTCAAGTTAAATAAAAATATTATTAAACTTGAAAGGTGTTACAACAACTGTATCGATTACAAGGAATTAATCTCAAATTAATTATCACAAATCTAGAATAAATTCGACATGAACTTTTTCTATTTTTGTAATAAAAAGATTCAAATGTTAAACGCAATTTGAGATTAAGTTCTAGGAATTTTGATCCGCTAGATTGTTACACAAGAACAAGATAAAGATTTCTACTTGATTGGATTTAACTTTACAATCTAGAAATTGATCTTGAATAAAGCAGATGAAAATGAAATATTTGTTACGGCTGCTGTGTTCTTGTTTTTGACTTGTGTATTGGATGATATTTGCTTTCTGCTGCTTTTTTTTTCTTTTTAATTCATTCAACAGAATTGAATTGAACTGGAATGACAATCCTGAGCTCAGCAAGACTTTCGGTATGACAATCAAATGAACTAGCAAGACTATCAGAATGAACTAGCAAGACAATCCTCTTAGCTGCTAGGACATTCGGTGAGACTATTGAAAATGGCCTAGCATGACAATCGGTATGACAATCCTGATTGTCATGCTAGTTCATTTTCAATTGTCTTGCTGATTTAATGCAGATTTTAATCCAATTAAAATTCTGAAAAACCTTAATATTAATTCAGAATTAATTAATCAATTAATTCAATTAATCAATAAATTAATCTTTGCAGATATAATTTATTTTCTTAATTAAATTATATGACTTAATTAATTAATAGAGAATTAATACTAATCTTGAGCAGCAACCAATCTTCTGAATATCTTCTGAAAATCACTGAAATTATGAATCAATTCCACCACTTCAATGTTGACACTCGATGTACTGTCTGGTTCATGAGTGACTAACTTCCGTGACGTTTCTTCATGTCTTGACTTTGACACTTTGATTTTCTTCAGATTAAATCCTTGTAATTAATGATAATACACTGACGAGATCTCTGTCACTTGATTAAATCTACGATCTTGATTTATATCACTGAGGCATGATCAACTTTTTGAACTTCTTCCAGTGAATTAACTCCTCAAGTCTGTAGATGAACCTTGTTTCTGAATCCTTTGACAGATATTACTTTGCGAGATCTCTGTGACGGTAGATCCACTATTTACTTATTATATTCTTATTTGAGTTGAGTTGAATCCTCGAATATACAAATAGGCCTATGACATATGACTTACAACTGTAAATATGGTCTGTGTGTGTATCTACATGTGTATACATAATTACTGTATTATCTTGCTTATGTTCTTACTGAATATTCAACCCGCCTTGTATATTCTATCATTAGTTTTTTGTGTTCTTGTATTTGTTATGTAATGTTGGTGGTTGCAATTTGCGGTGATAATTACTGTAAAATGGTTAAATTGCAATTGAGGAATTGCTTTAAGCTTGAAATGTTACCTAAACAATTTGGGGATTTAGAAGGCTTGAGGACGTTTGATGCAAGTTATAGTGCAATTAGGATACTGCCATATTATCTTGTAGCCTTGAATAGTTTGGATGAGTTGAATATGGCAGGTTATGCTAAGCTTCAAAAATTACCTAATTTGTTTGGACGGATGAGTAATTTGGAACATCAGCGATTGTATAGTTGTGCGAACATTACTAATCTTCCAAATAGCACATGGAAACTGGGTTCTCTTCGGGTACTAAAGTGTTATATTAAATAAATTTTTAAAATGGTACAGAGGACTTCTTCAGAGCAAACGCGTTTCAGGTGCTTGCCAAATTCAAGCGTCATTAAGCTGATTGATTTTGGTAGTACTGCATATGAATACCACAAATATAGATGTTGTAAGTGTTACTGAGTGTTAAAATGATTTGTATTAATGATAGATTTGACTAGCCGTTGGTAGTGTTACTGAGTTTCCAAGATTATTAACTATTCATACTTGGTAGCTGCTGGTAGGATCTACTTGTGTAGTTCTGGTGATGGTAGAAAGTTTCTTATTTCTTGACAAATATGATTTTTAATTGGCGTAACATACTATGATAGGATTGTTGTCATCTTATAAAGTTTTACATTCCAGGTTACCAGATGGTTCTTTGATGGAAATTACTAAAGTATATCCTTTAGATGTTGTATTTGACAACCTTGAGGACGTACCTGAAGATGTAATATACTTTAGAATTTTTAAATGCTTTACGGAATTTGTTAGTCGTTTGATTAATTAATATGACAACAATCATGCAGATAAAAGCGAATAAATGTTATGTTAGTTCTTCTAAATGGATTGTTCAGGTACATTTGCATTGGACTCACTTTCTATTATGTTTCATGAATAATGAAAATTTAACAAAACAATGGGTAGCAAGCTCTGTAAAAACTTAATATGTGATGCTCCATCATTCGGAACTGTGGTTGAGTTAGTGAACCGCGATGTTGTTGCCTAGTAAAGATACAATTGTTTAAGGGGGGTTGGATACAATTGTATAAATATTTCGAACAAGTATAAAAATATAACAGTTCTTTATATTTATGATAAAAACTGTTACAAACTCTCTCAAGAAATACTGATGTTCTTGAGAGATATTAGGTCATATAATGCTCGAGTTCATCACTATATGATGACCTAAACTGTGTTTATATAATACATTGTTGCTACAAATGAGTCTAGGAAATGCATTATCAAATACTAACAGTAAATGATACATATCTCTAACTGAATTTATAAAGTCCTATCACTCAGAACAAACAGATATTCATCCCTCAAAATAAGGAACAAACTTAATCTTCACAACAGACTGTTCTTCAAATATTTATCCTTTTGCAGATACTGATGGGCATCAAATCCTGATGGCACATCAAATCCTGATGATATCCAGAACAACCAGATCCTGAGCTTCTCCTGATCATTGAGAACCAGCACGTAACAATCTCCCCCAATTTATGCTTAATGTAATGAAGCATAAATTCCATTCTCAATGATGCCAAAACCAAGTTACAAAATATACAAGGAATAAGGTTTACTTCAGTATCCTAAGATAACTGACAGTTATTTTCGGAAATTTGTTTAACCTTTCTTCCTCCTTGTCTTGAAGGACTTTGACAAGCTTTTTATTCAACTCTTTCTTCTCTTCAATATCTTCCCCAAGCTGATAAATGGCTAATCTTAATTTAGAAATTGAACTCTTAGTTATTTCAAGATCACCAATTAACATAAAGCTTAAACTGACATCTTCATGATCAGGACTGAAAGATAACTGAGGATTGTTGAGAAAAACTTTCAGAACCGCAACTCCCTTTTCTATCTTCATTTATTGACCAGTGTAAGTTCTGTATAAAAGAACATACTCACCATTGTATTTGTCTTCTTTGTGTGACTCTTCTCCTAATACTCTCAAGTATCATAGAAGACCAGTTTCTGGTGACTTTTTCCTCAACTCTGAGAAGATAGTGAATATATTTCAACTCTGTCACAGACTTCAACAAGAGTTGCTACAATGTAAAGCTTTTCACCTTACCATCTCTCAAGAAGTACATAATCTCCTCTCTGACATCATTGTCATTTATCTTTCTATATACAATCTTCACAGCTTCAACTTTCTCAAGATGTGAAGGAATAGTTCTCTCTCCAAGACTGTCAGTCAGAGTATCTGTATCAAGCAAGTTAGATCTCAGAGTCTCCATTTCAGAATGACCAATACCTCCTCTAGTACGAGTTTTGATAAGCTTTAGCTTTTCATTATGTTCCACCCAAGAAGGTTTCTTGACGGACTTATCAATATCCTCCTGTTCTGAAATAAAATTCCTAAGTCCTGTTGACACAAATTCAATGTGCTTGAATCCTCTAGGATAACTGAATGAATAAATATCTTTCCATCTTTTATCCTTCTTGCTGAGAGGAGCATTCCCCGTAGATAAATCATGAATCTTCCCTTTTGATTTCTGCCATAACTCTCTCCTTGAATTCAGAATTCTTTGCATATAGATATTACATGCTTGATCAGCTCTCCTTTTGTCAGTTCTTTCTTGTTCATCAGCCTCTAGATCATGAGAAACAACTATTTTATTAAGAACGGATTCATCCAATACTTTGATCACCTTCTCATCAGTATCAAAGTCAGCTTTCAGATTCACAGCATCAGGATCTGCCTTTTTCTCATGATTGGTGTCTGCTTCAAGAGACACATTTGCATTAGTTACATCAACTTGAGCAAAGTCAGTGGTTGACTTCTTCTTTCTGGGGACAATCAATTCTTCAGTATCCTCAGCTTCTTCTTTTACATCATTTCCTTGTACAGGAACAAAACCTTCTCTGAATAGAACATTCAAAAATACAGAATCAATTGCAGAACCTCAACTTGAATTAGAGATTCTTCCTCTT
Source organism: Apium graveolens (assembly GCF_009905375.1). Lineage (NCBI taxonomy): Eukaryota > Viridiplantae > Streptophyta > Magnoliopsida > Apiales > Apiaceae > Apium > Apium graveolens. The sequence goes on along the minus strand of NC_133655.1, from coordinate 26,507,415 downwards.
CCTCTTCTTCCTCTGGCTCTTGTAATTCTTCCACCTCTTTTTCCTCTTCCTCTAGAGGTGTTTGCTTCAGCTTCAATTTGAGCCAATAACTCATTCTGTTGCATAACTACTTCTTCAGTTGTTAAATCAGGGAATTCTTCAGTTATCAACCCAAGAGCACTTCTGGCATTCTTTTGCTCAAACCTCTTATCCTTATAATACAGAACAATCTTTTCACCTGTTTCCTTGTGTCTGTAAGGAAAGAATAATCCTTTCACATCTGCTAAGTTATAGATTTTAACATCTTCAGTTTCAGGAGCATCAGCATTAGTCTTGTGCTTAACTCCATGATAACCAGTAGACTTTCCTTGTCCAGAACCAGATCTTCTAGAATGTTGAGGTTGTTGAGCAACAGGAGCAATTTAAACATTAGCAACTGGATTCTTATCACCATCATCATCAGTATTTTTATCTTTCAACTGAATAGAGTCAGGTGTACATTTTGTGACAGCTATCTTCTCCCCCTTTTTGGTATTAGGATTTGAAAGAAGAGAAAACATAGCATCCAATTTATCAGCCATTGAAGATATTTTATCTTCCAAGAAAGAAAATCGAGTATCCATGCTTTGTTGAGATTGAACCACAGCTCTAACAGCTTTCTTCACCATTATGAGTTCAGCTGAAGTAAGTGGATTAACTATAAAAGCATCAATTTTGTTCTGTAAAGTGGTATGAGATGTCTTTATAGCAGCAAGTTCAGAGAGAATTCCTTTCACATAGATGGTAGAAGGCTTGAGATGCAATTTGAGGTCAGGGTTTTGAAGTTCATCATATGCCCTGTGAATATGTTGCATACCAACAGCTGAGGAGATAGAAGTATGTGCATCTCTCCATGCAAAATCCCATTCAGCCTTTCGAAAATGCTCAGCATCAGCATTATAATAAGAGGGATCAGCATTGAAATGTGAAGAAGAACCAATATTGGACTTCTTAGATGCACCAATAGCAGTCTTCAGCTGAGCTGTGCCAGGATCATCAGAATCACTGTCTTCATCAGAATCAAAACAAGACAGACCCTGAGAAGAGTTTGCAGAGCTTGGTAGAATTGCTTTGCCTTTAAGAGAATTCTTAGCAATAATTATTTGTTTCTGATGAGATCCTGAAATAGAAAACAATGTAACACCTAAATCTCTCTTTTCTTTTCAAGTGATCTCATCACTTCTCACAAAATATATTACTTTAAATAGTAATATGTTTCTCACATAAGAAAGTTTATAAGCAAAGAAAAACTTATAAAGTTCTTTTCTCAAGACTACCTCTCCTTTTGCCAGTACAGGAGACTGCCACTTTAATTTTCTCACACAGTATTTTCACATAGTCTCACAGAAAGGCACAATCACAAATTTTGCAAAGAAATAAGAGAGGGCTGAGAGGAGTATTATGCTTGTCATATAAATAGAGGTAACCTCAAATAAGAGACTATTTATAATCATACAAACATTGAGAAAAACATAGAAAAATAATCAGTACCTGAAGGTGAGTCCTCAAGTGGCAGCGATGATAGTGGAGGAACAAATAATGCATCAGGATGCTTTGATAGACTAGCTAGCAGCAATGAATCCTCAGTAGGAGCTGCTTGAATTGAAAGTTGGTCAGCATCAAGATTTGTTGTAGGATCAGGATTTGATTTGTCAGGAGAATGCACTAGACCAGCATCAGTACTTTGAACTGATGGTTCTTGTGGGGCCGGAGGAATTTGAGTTGCTTCAGCAATCATTGATGAATGTTCTTGTGTTCTCTCATCAAACATAAGATCATTAATAATTGCATCCACCTTTGACAATACATCATGATAATCCTTCTTTTCTTGTAACAGTTGTTCAGAATCAGCAAGAAGATCACCTTGAGCAAAATCAACAATTATTTGTGCAACCTCTTTGTCTTCATCTTCCCTTTGAGAAGATGGTTCTTGTGGTACTGGATGTTCCTCAGTTGCTAAGTCCCTTTGAGACTTAGGTTCTTGTGGACTGACATCCATAGCAGAGGACTGAGTCTTTTTCTTCTTTCTGATGTACCTAACCACATCTTCTGCTTTTATTTTCTGCATACTCTTGGCAGTGTTCTTGAGCTCAGCAGTTTCTTTGTTCACTGGAACCTTTTTGATCAGAGCACAAGCATCAGTAGTTGGCTCTTTAGCTCCAGTCGTGTCAACAGAGTCATCAGGAATTACGACTGTTGATTTCTTTGTCTTCATTCTTGGTCCAATGGGCATCTGATCATCAGAGTTAGACTCATCTTGCATGATCAGCCTTCTTTTTCGTACTAGAAAGCATTCTTCTTTCTTCTCACTCTCACTCAGTGAGACCTGTTGAGCTCTCTGTTTAGATTGAACAGATTTCTTAACCAGCCTTTTCTTTAGTACAACTAATGTCTTTTGGGAGACATCAGAGGAGGCTAATTTAGGAACTGGAGTGAGTTCTGTTTGGTAGAAGAAATTTTTAGGTTAGAAACAAGATGGGTAGTGTCTTGTTCCACAGTATCAGGAATTGTAACAAAGGTGCCAGCATCAGGATTTGCAGGCACTTGTGAAGGAGTAGGTCTATTTCTCAATAGAAATTGCCTGACCTCCTGAGGCAGGAAGGGAAGACCTGAAAACTTATTCTTTTCATATAGATGTTGATTTCACTATTAAAACTCATCAAAAATATTATTTTTCATAATTTTTTACATCAAAATGTATATGTATTAAAAATATTACCAAACAGTCATCTGATTTTTATGAACAACATTTTTTTGCCATTATTTTTTCTAATAGCTCAATAAATTTGAACAACAATCCCAAACAAAGCCTATGTTTGGATCTTATCAAGTGACCTGATACTCTCTAAACCTCTTGCTCTGTGTTTTCTAATCTTCTAAGCAGAAAATTATATAATTATTATATTGATATGAGTTAAAATAAAAATAAACTAAATATAATTATAAATATATACCAATAAAAATAAATCGTATGATGGCCTTATTCAAAAACAAAATAATATAAACTATTCACCTAGGCAAAAAAGTGTATTGGTCCTAAATATCAGTTGGGGAAATGGTTCAAAATGTCACTTTTCAAAATAATGGCCCAACATGACTTTCCAAAATTTGTTGTCTTATTCAAGAAACATCTGCTGATGCAATAAAAAAAGAAGTTACATTCTCTCTTTAGCTTTGTTCTTGTCAATTTCCCAATTGTTGTGATGTCACCTTTGTAGTTCAGAATTCTGAGCATATCAAACAGCTGCTCAGTTGTATAATTGTCAGGAGCACCATCACAGGCAGGCAATCGCAATGCTTGAACAAGAACATCAACATCAACCTCATACCTGTTTCCCTTAAATTCAAAAGAGAAGCCAATATTTGTTGCATTAACTAGAGCTGTATCCCATACCTGCATTACAGCCATGTATGATACCTTAGTAGGATTTGTGAGAGCATATCCAATTTGACATAGGAGTAAGAAATCATGTATATCATGAAAAAATTGAGGAAACTACTGATGTGTGAGGGGAGCCAAGTAGTTGTTGGTTCCAAAAGTGTTACCATGAATAATAGTGGTTTGACTGAAGAGGGGTGAAAGCTCAGAAGATGACATGATGTTTGTAAGTGTTGAGGAAATATGTTCGTTAGATGTGAACAGTGAGGCTGTGTGTATGATAATATGTGTCAAAGAGTTTCTTGTGCAAAAAGAAGTTTATAAAGCTTAATTATATGTAACACACTTGGAGAAGGAAGCTTGGTGAATTGGACTTTTGATAGTAGATAATTACTGAAAAATTGGAGTTGAAAGTGAAATTATGTGCGGAATCAGTAGCAAAGAACGCACTGTTCTTGTAGTAAAACATTGTGTGCTTTTGTTCAATAGTTTATCCACTTTTAAATAATAAGTAAGAAGACAATCACTTTTTCAGCATTAAACAATTCAAAAATCATTTTTATCATATTCTAAATTAAAATAAGCTGACCTGTCATCAGTATTTGGTACCTCTTATATGTCAGGATTTGACATCGTCAGGATTTGTCAATTCAAATTCATCAGTGTTTGTCAAAATAACTCAAGCTTATCAGAAAACAACAATTTTAATCTCAAGAATCATCAAAGATAGATGTTAATAGTGTGATGTAGAGATTAACAAGCTATAGTTGATAACAAGAACATGCATACATAATTGAAGATCATAGATTAGGTCTTGTAAGAAAAATAAACAAAATTTCATTAATAATTCAGGAGAGTACATTTCATGAAATTTTTGATTACATGCAAAAGATGATTACAAGAAAGTCCTGGTCTAAATAGAACATGATGATATTTATTAGTTCCTTCTACTCTCTATGAAAAGCACAACAAGACGGATGATTTGTTCTTGCTGACGAAGAACTTCTCGTCTTTCTTCCTCCAGACGATCGAGATGGAGATGATAATCCATCTCAATGAACAGGAGATCTGTTTGAATCTCCCGTGGAACCAAGTTCCACACTTCATCGGGAATAGCAGTGATGTGCCATTCCTGCTGCCAGTCGTCACAACTAAACTCCATATTGAAGTTCTCATAGTTCAATAACATGTTGCAGAGAACCATTTTTGTGAAAGCGAAGAAACAATATGAGAAATGAAAGTGAAGAGGGTGTTTTGTGTATAGGAAGAGATGATTTGACGGAATGAGAATGATGGTTTAAGTAATCGAGATAGAAAAGGAATATCAAAGGACTAGGAGACTGATCAATTATTAAGTGTAGAGTTAACTTAATGATTTAACCAAAAGATGTCTTGTTAAGGCGCGTCTCCCTAGACTGATTGCAATGATGACAATGAAATATATTCATACATGCACATTTATAAAATAAATTCACACTTAATTCATCATGCATATAATAAAATACATCAAATATTCCTAGCTTTATATCTTGAACAACATTTAGGACATATCAGTATTTGATCAATGTACATCAGGATTTGATCAAATATAAATTGAAAAGAATTTATTTGTCCCAACTAACCATACCAAGTTCATTGACAAGCTTTGTAAATGTTGCTTCAGGTAATGGCTTCGTGAAGATATCAGCTAGCTACTGATCAGTAGGAACAAAATGAAGCTCAATCGTTCCTTCCATAACATGCTCTCTTATAAAATGATATCTGATGCTGATATGTTTAGTAAGAGAGTGTTGCACTGGGTTTCCTGTCATAGCAATAGCACTTTGATTATCACAATAAATAGAAATTTTATAAAATGATAATCCATAGTCCATGAGCTAATTTCTCATCCATAACAACTGAGCACAACAACGCCCAGCTGCAATATATTCAGCCTCAGCAGTTGAAGTAGAAATAGATTTCTGCTTCTTACTCAACCATGAGACTAATCTGCCTCCTAAAAACTGGCAGCTCCCAGATGTACTCTTCCTGTCTATTTTGCAGCCAGAAAAGTCAACGTCTGAATAACCACATAATTCAAAATCAGCTTCCCTTGCATACCAGACACCAAGTGATACAGTTCATTGAGGTATCTAAAAATTCTCTTCACTGCAATAAGATGTGGCTCCCTTGGATTTGCCTGAAATCTTGCACACAGACAAGTGGCAAACATAATTTCTGGCGTACTAGCTGTTAGGTACAAGAGTGAACCAATCATACCTCTGTAATTTGAGACATCAACTGCTATACCTTCATGAGGATCAAGCTTTGTAGCAGTTGCCATTGGAGTAGTTAATGTTGCACTACCTTGCATATTAAACCTTTTCAGTAGATTCTTTGTGTATTTTGACTGATTAATTTAGATCCCATTATCCATCTATTTAATTTGCAATACCAAGAAGTAACTCATCTCTCCCATCATGCTCATTTGATATCTTGATTGTATCAACATTGAGAACTTATCACACAGTTTTTGATTCGATGATCCAAAAATGATATCATCGACATAAATTTGAACTAAAAGTAGATCTTTACCTTGATTCAGATAGAATTAAGTTTTATCTATTGTACCTCTTTTGAATCCACTTTCTAGCAGAAACTGAGCAAGAGTCTCATACTATGCCCTAGGTGCTTGCTTTAGTCCATAGAGTGCTTTGTCAAGTCTATTAACATAATCAGGATGTTTAGGATCCACAAAACCAGGTGGTTGTTCAATATAGACTTCCTCTTCAAGTTCTCCATTTAGAAATGCACTCTTGACATCCATCTGGAAGACTTTAAATTTCTTGTGTGCAGCATATGCCAAGAAAATTCTGATAGCTTCCAGCCTAGCAACAGGAGCAAATGTTTCATTATAGTTAATACCTTCCTGTTGGGAATATCCTTTGGCCACCAATCTTTCCTTGTTTCTGATAATTGTTCCATCAGAATCAGTCTTATTTATGAAGACCCACTTTGTACCTACAATTGACCTGTTTTTAGGTCTAGGCATCAGCTTCCAAACTTCATTTCGTTCGAACTCATTCAACTCTTCTTGCATAGCCAAAACCCATTCTGCATCCTTGAGTGCATCCTCTACTTTCTTTGGCTCTTCTTTTGAAAGTAGATTGTGATATAGACATTCATTTTGAGTTGCACTCCTTTTCTTTACACCTTCATCAGGATTTCCAATGATCAGATCAGGAGTATGATCTTTAGTCCATTTTCTGGAACTAGGAAGTGTCCTTCTGGAGCTAGATGCTCCCCCTGAATTGTATGCCTCATCAAATGCATTTGAGGCTCCCCTTGAATCTCTGTTGTTATCTCCTGATGAAGTTTTGGGACTTGAATCATGTCCATTTGATATTGAATCAGCAGTGGATTCTGAATGACCAGATTGAGAAGAACCTTGAGTTGATTCTTCAGTGTTAGTACCATCAGCTGACCCTTGTTGTTGCTCCCCCTCAACATGTGCAGGTTTATAAGTACAATGATTATCTTCAGAATCTGAAGGAGTGTCAGGATTTGGATCATTAGGATTTGACAGTTCTTTAGAGTTCGATCCAGATTCCAATAATGCATTTTCATTTGCAAAGATTAGACTTTCATGAGTGTATTCTTCAAAACCAGAATCTTCTTATCATCAAAAGATACATTTATCGAGATAACTACAATATTTGTTCTCAGATTGAAAACTCTGTATGCTCTTGATGGTGAGTATCCAACAAAAATTCCTTCATCAGCTTTTGATTCAAACTTTCCTAGCTAATCAGTATGAGTTCTCAAAAAAAGCACTTACATCCAAATACATGAAGATGTTTGAGACTGGGCTTCTTTATTTCAGCATCTGATAAGGAGTAACACCATGTTTGTTTATCAGTGTGATATTCTGAGTATAACATGTTGTGTTTACTACTTCAGCCTAGAAGTAAGTGGGTAATTTTGCTTCTTCCAGCAGAGTCCTACCAGCTTCAATCAAGGTTCTGCTCTTCCTCTCAATAAAACCATTTTGTTGAGGTGTACCAGGAGCTGAGAATTGTTATTGTATGCCTTTGTACTTGCAGACTTCCTCCATTTTTGAGTTCTTGAACTCAGTACCATTATCACTTCTCGGAATTTTCACTTTTTGGGTGGATCCATTTTCAATTTTCCTTATGTGATCCAGAAGAATGTCTGGAGTTTCATCCTTCCTGTGTAGAAAATAAACCCAAGTATATCTAGTGAAATCATCAACAATTACAAGTGTGTACCTTTTCTTGTTGATGGACATTATGTTCACTAGTCCAAAGAGATCCAAGTGTAACATGTGATATGGCTCAGAAATAGAGAATTATGTTTTGCTTTTAAAAGATACTCTTGTTTGTTTGGACTTTTGGCAAGCATCACAAAGACCATCAGATGAGTATAACATATTTGTTAAATCTCTTACTAGCTCTTTCTTGGCAACTTCATTGATTGAATTAAAGTTGAGATGTGAGAGCTTCTTGTGCCAGTTCTATCTCTCATCTACTGATGCCTTTGAGATAAGAAAAGTAGCTTCTTCTTCAAGACTTTCATGAAACCTTGCTTCATATATGTTGCCATGTCTGTATCTTATCAAGAGAATTTTCTTTGACTTGTTATGAACAACTTTACAGTGTGAGTCATAGAATACCACATGATAACCTCTATCAATGATATGCCTGATGCTGAAAAGATTGTGCTTCAGTCCTTCCACCAGAGCTACATTCTCTATTGCTACCTTTCCAATAATCAAGTTGCCATATCCCAGAGTGTGTCATATATTTCCATCTCCATAAGATACATCTGGGCCAGCCTTCTTCTCAAATTCTGACAGCGGGGATTTATTTCCATTCATGTGTCCTGAACATCCACTATCCAAGACAATAGTATTTTTCTTGTTACCCTGCAGTCAGAGGAACTTAATTAGAAGGATTTTTTAGGACCCACACTTGTTGGGCCCTCTTTTTAGACAACTTAAGCCTTTGTGAGTCAGGAATACTTCTGACAATTTTTCCTTTGTCAGGATTTGTCTTATCAGAAGCAGATTTTGTAGAACTAGAGGAATTGAGAACACAAGCAACTTTATTAAATTTAGGCAAAGGTTCATAATAGTTGTGATACAGCTTATGATAGGAACTATAAGTATAAATAAAATGCCAACTACTACCACAATGAAAACAAGGATTTTGTGGTTTATAAAATACTGATCTACCCTTAACATCAGACGTATGAATAGCAGTTTTCATTTTCTTACTCCTCCTGCAATCAATAGCAAGATGATTAGTATTACCACAGTTAAAACAAGTTTTTCTAGGAGCATTGAGAATAACCTTATAATTAGAATCCTTAGAAATACCTTGCTTACCATTACTGTGTTTTTAGGACTTTTTACTTGAGGTTTGTCAGTAACCTCAGATAATTTCTTTTTCAATTGTCTTTTAGACAAAAGTCCTATGTTCTTTTCTTTCTTAACAGCCTTAATGGTTTCTTACCTTTGCATCTCTCAGCACATCAACTTTCTCTTCTGGTGTCCACTCACTCTTTTCCTTCAACTGATAGTGTTTAGCAACAGTAGGAGTTGCAGGCACCAGTTTTGTTGGCATATAGGGTCCATCATTGATTACATCGAGATAATCTGGATCTGTAGCCTCCAGGTGCATGAGCATCTTCACCTTCCATGTAGGATATTCAGTCTTTTTCAGAATGGGGATTTTAATACTTTCATACTTGTTTAGACACATGTTTAGATCGCTTCTGATTGTAACTTTATCAGTGTGCTCTGATACCAATTGTTGCCCAATAAAGATAAAATTGTTTAAGGGGGTTGGATACTGTAACACCCCCAAATCCGGGGTCGGGGATCCGGGTTGTCACGAGTTCCATTTCCCTTAATAACACTTAATCTTAATAAACAACCAACTACTACATACTGTGACCCCACAATATACACACACACCACAAGTTATAGTCTCAGAGATGAATACCAAAAAAATAATACAAGTCACTTTATTCCACAATTATATGCCATTACACCTTAAAAGGGTTTCTGAATAAATTTACATTTCCTTGCCATTATTACAATTCATAAATATACATAAGTCTGGTACATCAAAAGTTGAAAGCCTAGCCTATTGGTAGATCCTACCTCGGCTATAACGGCATCAACGCCTACAGGAAACTGCGGAACGTTTCCTAACCGCTTGCGAATCGGGAGCTTGGTCCTGTTTATCTTTTCTATCTGTTGTTGTGTGATGAAGAAGAAAGCAAGGGTGAGCAACAAGCCCACCGAAATAACATGTATAATAATTAACAATATATGAGCATTCTCATAGTACTCATGAAAGTCTTGGTCAAGAAGAAATGAACCAAGTTTTATATCTTAATGTGACGAAGTCGCAAAATATTCAGTATATATACTTATATACTTTTCAAAATCTTGGATGTCCTCTTCCATGCCTAATATACACAGAGTTCCAGTTTATAACTGTATAAAAATATCGTTGCAAGGTGATCTCATATATCTAACCTTGTCTCAACGTTTTTGTGAAAATCTTTGTCATGCATAAGATAATCATTAACCAGATATAAGTTGAAAAGATGAAGTTACAAAATACTCCAATATACCTATATCTTTTCTGAATACTACTTGAACAATCAAAAGTAAGTTTGATTATCTAAACATTATTCTTTAACAAAATAAAGAATATTATTTAATAAAATAAGCGAAGTCATAAGTCCTCGAATGAATATTCAAAATAATATTCATTAATAAAATAAACGGAGTCATAAGCCCTCGAATGAATATTCAAAATAATATTCATTAATAAAATAAAGGGAGTCATAAGCCCTCGAATGAATATTCAAAATAATATTCATTATAAAATAAAGGGAGTCATAAGCCCTCGAATGACTATTCAAAATAATATTCATTAATAAAATAAAGGGAGTCATAAGCCCTCGAATGAATATTCAAAATAATATTCATTAATAAAATAAAATAAAGTTATCGAATAAATCTTATTCGATTAATAGTTTTGAAAACTATATCAATATATATATATATATATAAATATATATATATATATATATTATACTCGGGAACATCGACTCCCGGTTTAGAAAAAATGTTCACCTTTGGGTCCCCTATACTAAGGGTATACGCAACTACTGCTTATCTCTATCATAGGTATTATGCAATTATAAGCATTGAAATCAACAGATAGATAACCAGATTACGAAACAGACATGCATATATATACCATCTCAGCATGCTTCAATATATCGCAAAATTTGCTAATTAACCAACATGCATCTATCACAAGATAATGCATATACATATATACATCACCACAACAGTATAACAGGTAGAAAACTTGCCTGAGTGCTCCCGGATAGACTTAAGCTTAGAGTGGGTCCGATAACCTATGAACAACAACATAAGTTGGAATTAAACCCCGGTCGCTTAAGAAACTAGACTTTAACCAATTGAACCCTAACGTTCGCTTATGGTCACTCCTACGCTTAACGAATCACCTAAGTCATTCGAGTACCCTCAGCTCCACCATTTTTAATAAATTAACCATTAAGAGTTTTAAGGTGATTCTTTCGCGAGTACCTTATCAACTGCCTAATCCACTTAAAATAATTGTTTCATATCCCAATTAGTCATTTAAAGTCCTTAACCAAGGTTTCAAAGTAAGGCGAGGGGTAATGGTTCGTTCGCGAAACGCCGTTACTTAAAACGGTCGTTTCTCCTAAACCGTACATCGGATTCAAATGAACCACATATCAAAACGAAGCTCGTAATATGAACTATATAAACATGACAATGGTAAGAATCTTAAAGTGAGTTCACGGGTCCTGAAGTTAATAACAAAAACGGTCTAAGGTAAATCGGACATTACGACGGCTATGTTTACGCGATTACCAAAGTTTAAACTACTCCAATCAACCACCAACCAACTCATAACCATCAATACAACAAAACTTCACCTAAACCATATCACATCAGTCCATAACCTCCAAGTTTTTCAACTCAAACAACCACAATCAAGACCTATGAACTATAATCAAGCTTTAATTACCAAAACACTTCCAAATCAAACCAAACTACTAATAATCACAATCTATGCTTCTCATTTCACAAAACCAACAATTAAACTTACTAACAAATAAAGTAAAGGCTAGGGTTTGATGTTTATACCTTCCTTGGGAGGTGTTAATTTGCTAGGAAGCCTTAGGAAGTCTCCTACAAGCTTGATCTTTCCAATAAAATCAAGAACACAAAGTTAGGCTTTGAAGTTTCTAAAAGTCCGATTTAAAGAACTGTAAAAATTAGGGTCTTACCATACTTATTTGGACGATACTTGTGAACAAGAGTTGTAGGCCATCTCAATAGCTTTCCAACGAGCTATAGAACACAACATTTGAGTGAGTATTGAAGGATATATGGCAGTTTGAAGTTGCTGTGTTTATTTTGGCCGAGAGCTTCTTCTTGTAAAGTCAACTCTTCTCTTTTTGATTTATGTTATTTGCTTGTTTGATTCTTCTTTTTGTCTTGAAATTTGTTTTAACCTTTTTACCATGGTTAATTTTGTATGGCCCAAAATCACCCAACAAACAAAACTCCTTTGTCATGCTTATGCAAGCAAGCTTGTGTCATGTGATGACATCATCATCCACTACCTTTTTGATTAATCCCTTAATTACTTGGCTAATGACCGCTGATCTGTTATACGGTTCGCTTATCTTTTGTTTTCATTTATCGTTTGAGGGATCATACCTGAGATCTTATTACTTAGGTTCCCCTAAACCTTTCTCAATATTTTATATTCCTTTTATGATCTTCTCTAAAAATCCTTGAATTTAAATCCTTTTTATCATGTTACCTTATACTCAATTCTTTCGGTATCTGGTGGATTTTCGGGAAAAATCAAAGTGTGCGGATTTGGATTCTGACGATCTTTACATACACTTATTTACTTTATGGAATACTAATACGATCTTAGAATTTCCATAATAGTACTCCTATATAGCGTGGTCTGATAATTTTCCTTAATCAGCATCATCAGCAAAAGTTATTATTCATCCGTGCTTCAAAAATTCCAAAAATTGCGGTTATTACAGATACAATTGTATAGACGTTTCGAACAAGTATAAACATATAACAGTTCTTTATATTTCTGATAAAAACTGTTACAAACTCTCTCAAGAAGTACTGATATTCTTGAGAGCTGCTAGGTCGTATAATGCTCGAGTTCATCACTATGTGATAACCTAAACTGTGTTTATATAATACACAGCTGCTACAAATCAGTCTAGGATATGCATTATCAAATACTAACAGAAAATGATACATATCTCTAACTGAATATACAAAGTCCTATCACTCAGAACGAACAGATATCCATCCCTCAAAATAAGGAACAGACTTAATCTTCACAACAGATTGTTCTTCAAATACTGATGCTTCTGCAGATACTGATGGGCATCAAATCCTGATGACATCCAGAACAACAAGATCCTGAGCTTCTCCTGATCATTGAGAATCAGCACGTAACAGACGTATTTTATATCTGTGTTATTGGTATAATTCTTAAATTCCTAGCAACATAACCAAACTAGATTCTATATTTCTGACATGGATACTAAGATAAAAAGATGAGAATTTCAATGTGCAGGTTTGTAGATTGTATGCTGTCTCTAGTCATCTGTTAGTCTAACAGTTTTGAACTTATTTCAACATCGATTAAAGTATTTGACTAAATTTATCATTTTCTTTTTCGGTATCGAGACATCCTTATCGGTTTAGTTGTCAAATGTATCATACAGCCACATGTTGTTCTCTTATCAGTTTATCAAATTCCCAGAAAGTTGCAGAATTAGTGAAAGAGGACTTTGGAAGCATTGATATTCTTGTGCACTCACTTGCTAATGGGCCAGAGGTACATTTCTTTATTTATCATACCGCAGTTTATAGATTTTCTTAATGGTGAACATATATTGAGTTTTTATTAGGTGACAAAACCTCTGCCCGAGACATCGAGGAAAGGGTATCTTGTAGCAATATATGCATCGCGTTATTCATATATTTCCTTGTTAAAGAATTTTATTCCGATAATGAATCCGGGCATGACCTCTATTCAATAGTCTGATCCAAGCTTTCTATACATATATGTTCTTACTTCATTCAAACTAGTAAATATAAGAAAATGTAAGAAACTCTATAGTATTTATCAATTTGTACAGCTCCGTGATGCTTACTATGAGCCTGCATTTTTCTTTTAAATTATTTAACTAATTTAGTGTTTTTATTTTGTCAATGTTACCGAAGGCTTACAAGGGTAAGATGGCGTGTACCCCCACTCTGCCCTTCAACCTTAAACATTTTGAGGGTAAAATTCACTATGTGGTTCTGTAAAATTATGATGTAAAACATGTTTTCTAATTATTTAATGCATCATTTCTTACTTGCATTCATATAATATATTAATTTACTGAAATATACAGCACAAGCGCACGCTTTCCCTGTAATGTGAGTATGGTCATTGTTGATATTAATATTTCTCGGAGATACTTTTACAATGGTTTAGCTGATCTTCATATGCAAAGGAATCATATTATTTCCCTTTTAACTGTTGCACTAATCTGACAGGAAAAATAAACTAGTTTGAGGTATAATTAAGGAGTAGTGAATCTAGTGTTCATTATTGGTTTTTCTCTTTTTTTTAAACTAGTAATCCGAATTAGGTGCATGCCCATACCTAGCAAGTACCGAGTCACACTTTTGAGCATTAGCATATTGAAAATTAGTTTGCATCAGTTGGATTAAAGTCACCATTTAATTTTGTCTCGGGACATCAAGTTGAAGAAGTCAGGTAAAGTTCATTGGTATCTGAACTCCTGAACTATATATACAACTGTTCCTATGCCTAATATTATCCATGTATTGATGTTAGGATTATTGTTTTAACCCTTCAGAGGCTAACTTTAAGCTAATGTTCAGGTGCTTGCGTTTGAAGCTGGAAGAAAATATAAAATCAGGGTCAACACAATATCTGCTGGTACTTTTGAATCCCTCTTCTGAAACCTATGTCTGTGAAAGATGTCATTGAGCAGACATATCATGCTTGCTTCAAGTTTGTTCAGTTACTTATTAAATTGAAGTAAAGCATGTAAGAACATATCATCTGCAGCTGTGTACCATAAACAATCTGCCATATACGAGTTTAAATTATTTGAACTTTATGATATTGTTGTCATTTTCAGTACAGGACAAGTAAATACAAGAAAATGTAAGAAAATCTGTAGTATTTATCTATTTGTACTGGTAGGAGGACCTTATACTGGAAATCTAAGAAAATACTTTTACCTTCTTAGAAAGTAAATCCCGGGCTTAGTTACATCTTACGATTCAACTTTAAGACAAAGAATGTTTTGCTAATTTAACATGTTCTGTAACCATCTTGTGCAGTCAACTGTATATACAGGGCATTGGGAGTGTTATGGCTTCTTTGTGGAATACTATATGCATTTTATCTTCTTGTGATAAAATTCTGTTTTAAGTGTTATGATAAAGGAAAGCTGAGTTAGCGGTCTTTGTATTCAAGGCAATATTATATCTGGCATGTCCTTGTAGCAGTATTTTTCACAATTTTAGCAATGTAAGTCTAGCTATTTTATTGGTCTTATATGACAGGTTTAATAAGAAGGAATTTTGCAGAGATTGCAGAATGAATATTCGAGAGTTTAAAGAATAAGAGTTGAAGCGCATACGAAGTGAACACACTATTCCCTATGCAATTCAAGACTACAACGACTCTCATGTCAAGGCGGTGAACTTCTTAGATATTCTATTTTATATTGTTTTACATTTGTATCTTGCTCAAATTTTATTATTGTCTACGTACTTTTGTTGTAATATAGTCTTTGATAATCTAGTACTTTTGTCGTATTGTGATATGTGTTGGGGGTGTGAGTAATTGATGCTGGCCAAGGTTTGGATGTAATGCAGTAGTATGGTATGAAGTTGACACTGTTATCTAGTAGTATGGTTTGGATATTAAGACTCTTATGTATGACAACTTTGATGTTTTGTTGCTAATGAGTTTGTTATTTAAATTAAGCATATTTTCAAAAAAATTAGATTATCGGTTACATTTGCCCCTATTCTAAGTAATATATGATTATACATAGTGTTACATTATATATGCTAGTGTTGCTTAATTATAAAAAATGTGTTACAATAGATAAAATAGACTGTTACAATAGATATATGGCCCCACCAGTGGATCCCACTTATGCAATCTTGATCAAGCTATTGTATCACTCATTTTGCGTTACATTGGGGCCTTTTAGTGTTACTGTATTTACCTATTGTAACGTTTTCTTATCTGTTATAATAGATCAATGAAGTGTTACATTAGGTTGTCTATTGTAATGCTCGTATACGTAACGCCCCTTGGTGTTACAATAGACATAATTTAACGTTTTTTGGGCCTATTGTAACACCATTTAGGCATTAAAATAGGTGGGCTATTGTAATGCCTAAATGGTGTTACAATAGGCCCAAAAAATGTTAGATTAGGTCTATTATAACATCAAGGGGCATTACGTATACGAGAATTACAATAGATACCCTGATGTAACACTTTCTTGATCTATCGTGATAGTGATAAAAATGTTACAACATGCAACTAATGTAACACTGTAATGCCAAATGTAACGCAAAATGAGTGATACATTAGGTTCAAATATATTGCAAAATGAGTTATTATTATTATTTTTAAATCTCATTCTCAGTGGCTATATTTCCATTATATTCCAATTAAATGTATTGATTAACAAAGCAAGTAAAATTCTATAAACATAACTAAGAACAACCCAGCAAGTAAAATTACATATTAAAATATTCTACATAAGTTTCCTATGATTTAACAAAAATAAGAAGAAAAAGAACAACCGTTCTAAGTCAATATTTCTTTGGTGCATTTGACTTCCTTTCCACCTATACAAATATCTTCCACCCAAGATTTTTTTTCCGTTGCTTCCGTCCAGTTATACTTCCGGACCATTTACGAGTTGTTACTTTCTGGACTACAATTTTACTGGTAATTCTTGGCCAGCAGTACTCTACCATACCTTCAGACCTTTAGTCCAGGTGTTCAAATACGACCTCGATATTGTTATCCAGTTCTCATGATGTCAAACCGTGTCACATTCGTAGGTACAATTTTTATGGTCTTGTTGACACTACTTAGTAGCTCATCCAAAGCTCAACTTACGTACGGGTCAGCTTTTGTGTATCCGCCTCCCCATTCAATATAAAAAAAATGATAATGTCACCTGTCAAAAACTCATTTGTCAAGTATCTGCACAATTTAAAAAAGAGGTCAGAGGCCTCTCTGTACAAATCTACTATTAAGTTATTGCAGTTCACATAGTTGTTCATTAATTATAATTTTTTTTACCTGTTCTCGCTTAACAATTGTCAATTGCAGCTTGTGACACAATTTTAATTTCATTTCACAAGTCATTTAACTTGGAAATAATTTTTTTAAGATTATTGACATTTATATTTTACGCAATTTACCTAGCTTATTTGAGGAATATTGTATAAGAAACTCGACTGCTAAAAATCATTTAATTCTTTTCTGTGATGGGAAAAATGTTGGCCTTATTAAATGTGCACAGACAGGGTAATCTGATATGACATACAAGTATGGAAAAACCTACCATGAGACTATCTGAAAAGAGCAACTCCCGGTGCATGGAAAAACCAACTTTCAGGACATAGCGCAACGCAGCAGACTACAGTAAGCTTCAACTTCTTTTGCCTCTTCATTGTTGTAGCAAATATCACAGCAAACCGCTGACTCGTGCTTTTCCACGCCAACCATTCAGTGTCTTTGCGTTATCAAAGCGAATTTTGATAAAACAGAGACCTTCTGTTAGGACGAAAACACGCACTAATATTCACGCAAGTATACGCGTTCATAAGTAATATAGAATTCTTTCTAGTTCGTTCCCAAAGAGACTGGTTTAGGTTAATTTCAATTAATGTACTTATGCAACGATGATATGGTTATTATTAAATGCTAAGACGAATAACAATTTGATTTTGATTAACTAAGATATTAACTAACATGCACATAACTAATAGAATAAAAGGTTGAATTACTTATAGGAGACAAATATGGGATTCTAACTTCATTACTACTTCATTCAAAGTCATTGTTCTTAACCTTAGCAAGCAATGATGATGACAAGTAATCAGATAACACGAAACTAGTAAATGCCAACTTTCGTTGTACGAATACCCTACGACCAAACATTCACAAAAGAGATAGAAGCTGAATAGACACCAAATATGTTGAGACCCTATATGTCTATAAAATTTGACAACATAAAGGTTTAAAGCGCAATATATCTATTGTGATTACATATGGCAAGTAAGATGGTGAAAATTACCTATGAATCATGCATAACAGATACATGAACCTATGCTAGCATGGCAAGTTCTAATCCCCTATATTCACTTTCGCTTCAATAGAGATTAACACGCTATCTTACAAGTTCGCGACGCTCATAAGACGAATAAGCACAACCAATACTAGGAAATCATATAATCACCACACACTAAGGTATCGAAACAAATAAAGTATTGAAATCCATAAGTAAATCTGTTAGAACCCTAAGATAACGATTAGTTCATAACCGAACTCATCATCACCGCGGGTTCCGATGAAAGCATGGTATAATAAACTAAGTCTTTATAACTGAATAATAATTAAAGTACATAATAATCAAGAGTAATGGGTTCAACAAACTATAAAACTAGCATCCAAAATTACAACTAAAACAAAGAATCACAAGAATAAACTAGATCTTCTTCGCCTTCATTGTATTTGTGCCCCTAGGTCTTCTCGCTGTCTTCTCCTTAGTCTCTTTTCTGAAAAAATGTCTTTAGATATTCTTTATATAGCATTGCATTTAGAATAGAAGTTCAGAAAATCCATCTTTTAATCAATTCAGGATTCCAGGATTTTGCCCCGACGCGGGCGCACGCTATTCCAGCGCGGGCGCGCTGTAACTCTGACAAACCGGCGCGGCCGCACGCTAACACAGAGTGGACGCGCTGACCTTCTGGAAAAACTTCTGACTTCTATTTTATTTGCTGGTTTTTGATGGAGATCATCAAGCGAACATCCGAGGCACCTTCCCAACAACAATTTAGCACCAAAATAATGCTAAATCTCATCATTCCTTTATCTATGCCTGAAATGCAAAACACTACAAAAACATATCAAAACACAAACAACTCGAGTACAAAACACCAATTCAAGCCTTTTATGAAGCATTCTAAGTGGACATAAATGCCACTTAACACAGCCCCAAACTTGAATCTATGCTTGTCCTCAAGCATAAACAGACTCAAAGAACAAGAAATAAAAATGTATAAATGCAACTAACATTAATGCAGCGATTCCCTCAGAATAACTAAACCATCCAATGAGCAATATATCAACAAATGCAATTATTCACACAAAGATCAATCAAATCCCACAATTCAACTTACAAGCCAAAAACGTGTGTGTGTGCAATTGCTTACCAGATATACTATCGCAACTAGATCAAAAACCATTACTCACTACTCATCAAGACAATCACAAGGTTATACATAGAATAAATGCTAAACTCAAAATGACTGACAACACTTCAATGTAATTGGAGTTATACAAGGATTCATGCTTTTATTTATAACACATAACAAATATGCTTATTTTATCGTGTAATGAGTGAGGTCCACAAAAGACTTATGCAATAATACCCATGTAGCAAGCGTTAGGTTAGCGAATCCCAGACTATAAAAGCCTTAGGTCACTAGGCACGAAGTCCCTTAAGAACTTAATAACTCGGGTATTAAAGAGCCCACTCATGATCAATTATGCATAACACATATTTTTTTTCTTTTTTTTCTTTTTCTTCTTTTCTTTTTCCATTTTTTTCCCATAATTTCTGAACAAGTGTGTTTCGCTCCATCTCGCTCAACCCTATACTACTCATATAAATATGAGCCGGCTACTAGCCATTTGACACCTAGCCACAACAACTAGCAATAAAATCCAATATTTTTCTCCAATATTAAAAATCCATGTTATTACGCCACTAAGAGAATATCATAAATTCTAGACATAAACAAGTGATTAAACCTTGACAAATAAACAAGGCATGATCATGATCTAGCACTCAAGCAACCTATAAGACTTAGTGAAATTTTTCTTGTTTCTAGCATGCAAATCAACTCGTTAAGACTTAACTTCCCTCTATACGACATCACTACACTCGCATTAATATCACAAATTAATCGGAAAAGTAAACCTAAGGGATCATGTTAAAATGCACATGCAACTATATGCAACATACTAATATGCAAAATTAAAAAAAAACTACATGACAAATATGCAACTATATGGACTAAACTATCATGAATATTTAAATGGACTCACACAAACATATATTCCTTAACTACCACCCCCAAACTTAAAATTTTCACTGCCTCAGTGAAGGTAATAGTAAGGAATCAGGAAAACCTACTCGGAATCGGGATGGTCATCACCCTCCGCGGGTGGAGTGTCAAGACTCTGGAGGCGGATACACAGAATCCTCACCAAAGACTAGCTACTGAATATCAAATCCCGTGGCTCTAAAAGCTGTCCCCAATGTCTGGGTAAGGTTATGTGCAAACCTACTATGGATGTTGTGCATCGTATCCATCCGCCTCATCAAGCGCCTATACTATGTTGAACCCAAACCAGCACTGTCCTCTGCTTCCTGCTACTGCTGCTGTGAAGAATCGGCTTCACCCAACTGATGTCTCCATGTCGCTCTGCTCGCCTGAGTCGTATCACCAGCATATCCCTGAGGTGATGGCTGTCCACCCAGCAAGTGATCATAGGTATAGCCAAGCCCCTTCTCATCTACCTTCCCACCAGACCACTCCTGCATGCTCAAGATTGTAGAACTGTCGATGGGGGAACTAGGCAACTGAAGATGCTCGTGTGCGGGCCAATGAACTCCAACCTCCATACAAAGCTTTATCACAATCGACGCATAGGGAATAGACCCTATAGTTCTCCCATGCAGAAACCTCAAAATACCCTGATAAATTACAGACCCGAGATCTACATAATCTCCCTGTAGAATCCCCCATAATAACCATACATGATCCACGGTAACATCATGCACATGTGAAGAAGGCATGATGTTCGCATAGATAAAAGAATTCCATGCACGAGCAAACCTGTTCATGCAAAAGGCAGGGAAAGTGGCATACTCGTTCGTGCCCTTCTTGAATTTCCAATGAGTGCTTGGAACACAGAGCATAACAATAATAAAATCTAATTTAAAATCCTCCCCGATCTTAGTCACCCAATCATCTTGCCCCAGCTATCTCTCAGGCTAGTTAATCACCCTCCTAATAGCCTCCATACTATAGTCCACAATCAAACCCTGAACTACCGAGTACCCATTCTTATCCGCTTTTGCATTCGCGTAAAACTCGCGAACAACACTAATGGGCACAACAACGGGTGTTTCATAAAAAGAAACCCAACCCATCTCCAGAATCATCTCCAAAAGCTTACCATCCTTACCCGATGGCAGAAAATCCCTCTCCTTTACTATCGGCTTCGTCAACAGCCTTGCATACTCCGCTTCAGCCTCCGGAGTAGCAAACCTAAGCCTCATACCCCCAATACTTGAAGAATCAGTGGTGTTGCTGCTAACTTGAGTCCTTTGTCACTTTGGTGCCATTGGATTTGAATAAGTTCGAGAAAAGAGAAGGGTTAAGAGAGATTTATGTTTGAGAATTGAAAAATGTGGTAGAGAGGATTGTGTATAAGGGTGTGTATATATAGAGATTTGAGAATTAGTTTTGGAAAAGAAGTGGGATTTGATTATGAGAATAGTGGGAGTAATGGGGTGATTGGAATTGATTTGGAGAAGGAATTATGGGAAGTGGAGGAGGGAAAATCGGCTGTTGATGTGATTTTGTATTGAATTTTTGATTTTCTATTTTTTTTCTACTACAGGGGTGTAGCGCGGCCGCCCCGCCTGGTAGCGTGGGTGCGCCATATTACTGGAATTCCAGCGCGGCCGTCCCGTATACCAGCGCGGGCACGCACAACTACTGGACTTTCAGCGCGGCCGCCCTGCTTCCCAGCGCGGGCGCACCGTGCTACTATAGTTGACACTGAATTTTTCTCATTTTCTGATTTTTTTTGTCTTTTCTTCCGGTTTTTCTTTCTTCTATCTTCTACTAATGTACAACAAGCTTGGGTTGCCTTCCAAGAAGTGCTTGGTTTATGTCGCTAGCTTGACATAGAATCCCTAGATCAAGTGGACAATAAAACGGCACTAACGACCTCACGGTTTGCCGTATCTCCATAGTAATGCTTCAAACGCTGTCCATTCACCTTGAATGCTTGGCTTGGATCATTCTTAAAAATCTCAACAACTCCATGTGAAAACACAATTTTGACAACAAACGGCCCTAACCACCTCGACTTCAATTTCTCAGGAAAAAACGGAGACGAGAGTTAAACAAAAGAACTTGTTGCCCGACACAAATGATTTGAGCACTAGACCCCTATCATGCCCCCTCTTGACTTTCTCCTTATACATTTTGTTCTTCTCATACGCTTGAAGTTGAAACTCATCGAGTTCATTCAATTAAAGCATCCTTTTCTTACTAGCTACATCCAAATCAAGGTTCAATTACTTCAAATCCCAATATGCTTTGTGCTCGAGCTCCACAGGCAAATGACACCCCTTACCATAAACCAATTGATACGGTGACATGCCTAGCAGAGTCTTGAATGTTGTTCGATACGCCCAAACAGCTTCATCAAGCTTCAAAGACCAATCCTTCCTTGATGGACATACAACTTTCTCTAGAATTCGCTTGATCTCTCTGTTAGATACCTCAGCTTGACCATTAGCCTGAGGATTGTAGGTTGTAGCAATGCAATGATTCACATTAAATCTTTGCATCATCGAAGTGAACTTGCGATTGTAAAAGTGAGATCTCTCATCACTGATTATGACTCTCGGAGTCCCAAATCTTGTGAATATCTTCTTATGGAGAATATTAAGCACTACCTTCACATCATTCGTCGATAAAGATTTAACTTCCACCCATTTCGAGACATAATCAACCGCCAGCAAGATATACCGATTATTGCAAGATGAGACAAATGGCCCCATGAAGTCAAATCCCCAAACATCGAAGACCTCTACCTCGAGAAGCACATTAAGAGGCATCTCATCCCTCTTGGACAGATTACCAACACTCTAACATCGATCACACTGCAAAATGAACTGATGTGCATCCTTAAACAATATAGGCCAGAAGAATCCTTCTTGAAGGATATGAGCTACTGTCTTTTCTCTACCATAGTGGCCTCCATAAATAGTCGAATGATAGTCTGTAAGATACCCTCCATCTCGCTGTACGGAATACATCTCCTGATGATTTGGTTAGCTCCTTGCTAAAACAAAAATGGCTCATCCCAATGTACCACTTCACCTTATGAAGAAACTTCTTCCTTTGAGTAGAAAATAAGTATGGAGGAATAATATTTCTCACAAGGTAGTTCACAATGTCTGCGAACCACGATTCTTCCTCTTGCACCCCAAACAACTGCTCATCGGGAAAAGACTCATTTATCAATATCTTATCCTGTGAAGACGCACTTGGATCTTCTAAATGAGAGAGATGATCGGTAACTTGATTCTCAATACCTTTTCTATCCTTGATCTCAAACTCAAATTCCTGAAATAAAAGAACCCATCGAATTAGTCTAGGCTTCAAGTCCTTCTTCGAGATGAGATAGCGAATCGCAGCGTGATCAGTGAAAACTGTCACTTTCATCCCAAGCAAATAAGATCGAAACTTCTCAAACCCGTAGACAATAGCCAATAGCTCCTTTTCAGTAGTAGTATAGTTCAGTTGAGCACCATTAAGGGTCTTACTAGCATAGTAGACCGCATGAAATATATTGTTCTTCCTTTGCCCAAGAACTACTCCAACTGCATAGTCACTTTCATCACACATCATTTCAAAAGGTTCATCCCAATTAGGTGCAGTTATGACATGTGCCGTGATCAAGCTCTTCTTTAAACTCTCAGAAGCAGCTAGGCACTCATCATTAAACTTGAAAGCGACATCTTTCTCTAGAAGATTGCATAAAAATTTAGAGATTTAGAGAAGTTCTTGATGAAACGCCGATAGAATCCCGCATGACCAAGAAAGATGCGGACTCCTTTAACTGAAATTGGGGGAGGAAGATTTTCAATGACCCTTACCTTGGATTTGTCCACCTCTAGGCCTTTACTAGAGACCTTGTGCACAAAAATGATGCCCTGTTGCACCATAAAGTGACATTTCTCCCAGTTGAGAACCAGATTGGTCTCAACACACCTTTTAAGAACTGCGCCAAGATTTTGAAAGCACTCGTTGAAAGAATCACCAAACACAGAGAAATCATCCATGAACACCTCCATATTCTAACCAATCATGTCAGTGAAAATGGTCATCATACATCTCTGAAATGTAGCAGGTGCATCACATAACCCAAAAGAAACTCTTCTGAAGGCAAAAGTACCAAACGGACAAGTGAAGGTAGTATTTTCCTGATCTTCTGGAGCAATACAAATCTGATTATAGTCTGAATAGCCATCCAAAAGATAATAGTATTCATGCCCGGCCAACCTGTCAAGCATCTGATCAATGAAAGGAAGAGGGAAGTGATCCATCCTCGTGGCCTTATTCAACTTTCTATAATCCATGTAAACTCTCCACCCCGTGACTGTTCGAGTAGGAATGAGCTCATTCTTCTCATTAGAGACCGCAGTGATACCTCCTTTCTTCGGCATATACTGTATTGGACTCACCCAAGAACTGTTAGAAATATGATAGATGATCCCTGCATCTAGCCACTTGAGAATTTCCTTCTTCACAACCTCTTTCATTATCGGATTTAGCTTTCTATGTTGCTCAATAGTTGGCTTGCTTCCTTCCTCTAGCAGAATTTTATGCATGCAATTAGAAGGGCTGATTCCCTTGGTATATGCTATAGTCCATCCAATTGCCGATTTGAACTCTTTCAGAATTCTCAAGAGCTTTTCCTCATCACTACCTAAAAGGTCAGATGCAATAATAACAAGCAAAGTAGATGTATCACCTAAAAAAGCATACCTTAAGTGTTCAGGTAATGGTTTAAGCTCGAGTGTAGGAGCTTCCTCAATAGATGGCTTGAGGCGCTTTGGAGAATTTGTCAGCTCTTCCAATCCAAGAGATTCAAAAGGTATATCTAGCATTCACTTCCAATGAGAAGCATTCAAATACTGCAACTGCTCATCACCTTTATTGTCTTCACTATCTGAATTCCCCAACAAGGCCTTCTCTATTGCATCAGACCTTAGCATTTGATCAAGTTCTGAAGTAACCACGGAATCGACCAACTCCACTTTTAAGCATTCCTCGTTATCAGTAGAAAATTTCATGGCATTGAAAATATTAAAGGTCACATCCCAATCCAGTACTCGCATAGTGAGCTTACCCATCTGCACATCAATCAAGGTTCGGCCCGTAGCCAAGAATGGTCTTCCCAAGATTATGAAAATCTTCTTATCCCCTCGAAATCAAGAATTACAAAGTCGGCAGAAAAATGAGTTTGTCCACCTTGACTAAGACATCATCCAAAATACCTCGTGGATATGTAATAGAACGATCAGCCAACTGCAAGGATATATAAGTAGGCTTTGGATAAGGTAAATCCAACTTCTTGAAGACAGACAAAGGCATCAGATTGATGCCAGCTCCCAAATCACATAAACCCTTGTCGAATGACAAGTTTTCGATAGTGCAAGGAATAGTGAAACTCCCAGGATCTTTAAACTTCGGAGGCAACTTCTGTTGCAGCACAACACTGCATTCCTCCATGAGAGAAATGGTCTCTAAGTCATCGAGCTTCACCTTTCGAGAGAGAATATCTTTCATAAACTTCACATAACTAGGCATTTGTTCAAGAGCTTCAGTGAAAGTTATGTTAATATGAAGTTTCTTGAAAACTTTCAAGAACTTAGCAAATTGCTTATCCAGCTTTTGCTTCTGCAGCCTCTTAGGAAAAGGAGGTGGAGGATAGACTTGTTTTTCCCCTGTATTACCCTCAGGATGAGTGTTGACAACAGCTTTCTTCCTTGGTTCGACCTCTGCTTTCTTCAGCCATAACTTCAGATTCTGGAACTAAAGATTTTTCAGGATTTGCAACCTTCTCAGACCTCAATGTGATTGCCTTAACCTGCTCCTTAGCTTCCCTCTTTCCTGGCACTTCAGTGTCACTAGGGAGTGTACCAGGTTGTCGATTCAGCAAGGCATTGGCAATATGCCCAATTTGATTCTCCAAGGTCTTAATAGAAACCGCTTGGCTATTGCACATGAGCCTCAACTCCTCCAATTCAGATTTTTCATTAGATTGTTACAGTTGGAGTTATTTTCTTGGTGTATATTACGGTTGTTGAAAACCAGGTGGGTTGTATTGCTT
Organism: Apium graveolens; assembly: GCF_009905375.1. Taxonomy (NCBI): domain Eukaryota; kingdom Viridiplantae; phylum Streptophyta; class Magnoliopsida; order Apiales; family Apiaceae; genus Apium; species Apium graveolens. The sequence goes on along the minus strand of NC_133655.1, from coordinate 26,481,390 downwards.
TGCTGCATACTGCTGATAAGGCTGTTGCACCGCATTCTGAGTGTTGCTCCAGCTAAAATTAGGATGGTTGCGGTTATTGGGATGATAAGTGGCTGGAAATGGCTGCTGCGACTTCTCAAAATTGCTCACGAACTGATCTGATTCACTAGAAATAGCACACTGCTCCTTCTCATGCGCATCAACACAAAGCTCACAGACACTAGTGATCTGATTAACTCCATAATTAGCCAAAGAATCCACCTTCATCGTCAAAGCCTAAAGCTGAGCAGCTATAGTGGTAGCGGTATCCACTTCCAGAATTCCCGCTATCTTGCCTTGAGGCATTCCATGAATTGGGTTCTGGTATTCATTAGCAATCATCAGCTCAATCAACTCATAAGCTTCATCGTAGCTTTTAGCCCATAAGGCTCCATCTGATGCTGCATCAAGCATGGGTCTAGAAGTTGCACCCAACCCATTATAATAGCAGTTTATTATCATCTAGTCAGGCATCCCATAATGACGACACTTCCTAAGCATCTCCTTGTAATGATCCCAAGCCTCACACAAAGACTCACCCGATTGTTGAGCAAATTGAGTAAGTGCGTTTCTGATTGCAGCTGTCTTCGCCATAGGGAAGAATTTAGTTAGAAACTTTTGAGCAAGATCCTCCCATTTGATGATAGAACCTGGTGGTAGAGAATGCAACCAACACTTAGCTTTATCCCTCAGAGAGAATGGGAAAAGCCTCAACTTTATAGCATCTTTAGAAACTCTATTAAACTTGAAAGTGTCACAGATCTTGATGAAATCTCTGATGTGCATGTTGGGATCTTCTATAAAAGAACCCCCAAACTGAACTGAATTATGTATCATCTAAATTATGCTCGACTTGATTTCAAAGGTGTTAGCCGCGATGGGTGGCCTGATAATGCTAGACTAAATATCATTGATCTTCGGTTGAGCGTAATCCAACAAAGCCTTTGGATTCGCAACTGGTTCTCCCATTTTGATAAGAGCTTCTTCTTCAACTTTCTCCTCAACAAAAACTTCTTCAACTACTTCCTCCGCTTTATCCAGTGTTCCCTTGCGAGATCGAGAACGCGTTAGCATACACGCTCTCTAGAGTACCTGAAACACAACAAGTACCCAAGTAAGTAAAATATCTGAGTCAATGAATTTAATGATCACTGATGATAAGCACATAAATTAAAAATTAACACCGAGTCTCCGGCAGCGGCGCCAAAAACATGTTAGGATGAAAACACGCGCTAATATTCATGCAAGTATACGCGCTCGTAAGTAATATAGAATTCTTTCTAGTTCCTTCCCACAGAGACCGGTTTAGGTTAATTTCAATTAATGTACTTATGCAACGATGGTATGGTTATTATACAATGCTAAGACGAATAACAATTTGGTTTTGATTAACTAAGATATTAACTAACATGCACATAACTAAGAGAATAAAAGGTTGAATTACTTATAGGAGACAAACATGGGATTCTAACTTCATTACTACTTCATTCAAAGTCATTGTTCCTAACCTTAGCATGTAATGGTGATGATAACTAATCAGATAACATGAAATCAGTAAACGCCAACTTCCGTTGTACGAATACCCTACTACAAGACATCCACAAAAGAGATAGAAGCTGAATAGACACCAAATGTGTTAAAACCCTATATGTCTATAGAATTTGACAACATAAAGGTTTAAAGTGCAAGTTATTTATTGTGATTACATAGGGCAAGTAAGATGGTTAAAATTTCCTACCAATCATGCATAACAAATGCATGAACCTATGCTAGCATGGAAAGTTATAAACCCTTAAATTCACTTTCATTTCAATAGAGATTAACACGCTATCTTACAAGTTCGCGACGCTCATAGGACGAATAAGCACAACCAATATTAGGAAATCATACAATCACCACACACTAAGGTATCGAAACAAATTAACTATTGAAATCCATAAGTAAATCTGTTAGAACCCCATGATAATGAATAGTTCATAACCGAACTCATCATCACCGCGGGTTCCGATGAAAGCATGGTATAATAAACTAAGTCTTCAAAACTGAATAATAATCAAATTACACAATCAAGAGTAGCAGGTTCAACAAACAAGAAAACTAGCATCCAAGATTAAAACTTAAATAAAGAATCACAAGAATAAACTAGATCTTCTTCGCCTTCATTGTATTTGTGCTCCTAGGTCTTCTCGTCGTCTTCTCCTTAGTCTCTTTTCTGAAAAAACGTCTTCAGATATTTTTTATATACAAGCCCATTCAGAATAGAAGTCCAGAAAATCCATCTTCTAATCAATTCAGGATTCCAGGATTTCGACCCGACGCGGCCACGCGCTATCCCAGCGTGGGCGCGCTGTAACTCTGACAAACCGGCGCGACCGTGCACTAACACAGCGCGGGCGCGCTGACCTTTCTGGAAAAACTTCTGACTTCTATTTTATTTGCTGGTTTTTTGATGGCGATCAACAAGTAAACATCCGATGCACCTTCTCAACACCAATTTAGCACCAAAATAATGTTAAATCTCATCCTTCCTTTATCTATGCCTGAAATGCAAAGCACTACAAAAACGTATCAAAACATAAACAACTCGAGTACAAAATACCAATCAAGCCTTTTTATGAAGCATTCTAAGTGGACATAAATGCCACTTAACACCTTCCATGAGTAAACAAGTAAATATAATATTGCAGAGAGGAAGAGCGAGAACCCCTTTGCCCGATGATTATGAAGCATTAAGAACGTGAGAGAACCCCTTTGGAGCTGCAAAGAGATATAATGTATACCATTTCAGATAGAAGAATGTATGATAATGAATTTAAAAAATATAGCGGACATGTCTGCATATAAGCTAGATTTAGCTTTTCCTTCAACTGAACAAATATTTTAAACAAAGAGTTGGCAAACATGTCCCTCCACACTTTATTTTAGTTAATGAAAAGCACCACTTCTCCACTGTCCCGCATTTATCAGGTTAAGGTTTATTACTCCAAGAGAGGCAAGGAGGACAGTTAATTTAAATTCCATTCGAATATCAAAGGTGTAACCTGTGGTTTTCCAACTTCATACCATGTCCTTTTAACAAATTATTTCTTCAAAAGGCAGGTTTGAACAAACCTTGGCACAGTCCCACAATGACGTGGATCATATTATGTTGCTTGGCGAAGAGCTCTTGCAAAAGCCTTAAAGGTTGCCTCAATAATATGGTGAGAATTTTTTTCCAGATAGCTGATCTCATAAAAAGGTCATATCACATATAAGGAGTGGTCATGCAAAATCAAAGCAGAAGTGTTGTTTATAGTACTGTCCTGGAGTCTGTCCGGAATCATAAAAACTTAACTTAAGCCATTTTTTAAGTAACCTACTACCGTCAGCGAGAAGAAGTACATGTAATCTTATATCAATTTCGTAGATGACAAGTTAATGACTACTAATACCTTTGTGTATAGGCTTGCACATCTACCATTATCCTAAAATTACTAAACTATTTAAACATAATATGTATGAGCTTAAAACGGGGTTCTGTTAATGTAGCTTGACATGTGTGTAGTGTGATATCTTCATTTATAACATCATTTTTATCTTGGTAAGATTAATACTAAAACTAAATGATTTCATACCTGCCTAATGTGAAGTGTCATACCGGAAATATTATGCAAAGACTGAAAAATACTATAAAAAATAATTACCTGAGTATCATATGTTCCAACTCTCTCAGTTGGTATATGTAAATAACAGCTTAAATACGACCTTCTAGATAAATCCCATATTAAAAAGTTAGCAAAAAGAGAAAGCAAGAATAAGATCATCTAGTATTGCACAAATTTATGCATACAAAATAAGCATTATAGATGTACATGCAAACCTATATTTTATATATTGTGTCATATGTTGTTACAAAAAAGCAGATCTTACTGATATTAGTCTTCATATAGTCTACCACAGGGTATCAATATCAATATCACAACTCTTATTCAGCAAGAGTGTGTAGCTTCTTCTTTATGTCACAAATTCTCAACTCTACCACAGGGTGCATAATTTCAAGTTTTAGAACCGTACTTATATCATTTAAATAGTCAACACCCATCAACCAACACATATATGTTACAAGTAATCGGAGGAGAGACTGAGACTATGACATAAATCATACCTTAGCACATGAAAAACCAGCCGTAAGAGTGTATCAATTCTTAGCTTCTCAATGTACCAAAAACTCCTAGCATCTACAATAAAAGATAAATTGAATTATGTAATTAAAAACCAAAGACAATCACCAAACCATCAGCTATTAGTAAAACAATACTTTACACAAGAATACTTTCAGTGTGATAAAGAAACTTGCAAGGACCTCTCTGAGTAGAAAACTCCTTAATAATTAGTACACAACTCAAGCAACCAACCCTATTACCCAAATCGACTGAAAAAATAAACAAAAAATTTAATTACCGAACTGAATACAAATCCCTAGCCAGTCAAATAAAAAAACAATTATAATCGAAGCTTGATGGGAAGGAAGATGCTAAGAAGTTCAAAGCCCTAAATATTACCTGCAAAATCAAACCAAAAATTAAAAGTTAGAAAGTCTATCGGGGAGAAGAAGATGTTGAAAAGTTCAATTATCGGGGTGGGAAGATGTTGGCCAAAAAAGAGAGATGATAAGGAGGACAGAGGATAAAGGTGAATGAGAGAGGCGAGGGTGAGTGAGAGAAAGGAAGGTAAGGAAGAGAGAGACTTGAGAAAAGGGGGTAAATATTGGGGTAAAAATTTTGCAGGGGAACCAATTTTATTAAAGCGGGAGAAATGCCGCCCAATATTTCACATACTAAAATCTGTATAATTTTTTATTTTTTTTCTTATTTAACTTTTTTTATTTTAATTAAAAACTATTATTTATTAAATAAATAACTGAAAAGAGTTTTTTATATTTTTATATAAAATACATTTTATAATTTATAAAATTTTATATTACATTCTTCCTTCATTAATTAACCAAAATATAATTTTAATACTAATTTATGATAATAATTTCACTTTAATATTTTTAAAAATTAAAAAAAGTACATAATGTAGCACCAGGTGCTTGTGTTACATGTTATGCAACACCGTCGTTTCAATGCACCACTAGCTTTATAGCTATTGTAACACTAATTGAGAGGTGTTATAATAAGACAAAAATTTCTTAGCTAATGTAACGCTACTTGTAACACTTGCATTACAGTAGCCCACTTATGGCGTAGTGTGATTATGTTCAAGATTTTGAATAAAATAATGATCTTGATAGAACATAATTCATAAAATAATATGATTTGTAATGTTTTTATGCAATATTTTAGTTGCAGAACATAAGTGGTCTCCAAGGTCTTTGATATGGATAAAAAATGCATCCTAAAGACACATTAAATGTTGCATTAATTGCACTTGGGCTTCTTGTCCGAAAAGTCCAATACAGACCTGTCTGGTCCAAGCTTCATAGCAGACCTGTCTGGTCCAAGGCTTCGTAACAGGCCTATGACGGCCCAAACTACCAAGGCCCACCAACAGGGGTCGTCCAAGTCCACGAACACGAGCTATTCACGGACTAGGCCCAATACGGCTAGAAGAGCAGATACATGTGTTCCAAACGGACTCAAAGTCCCACTTAGAAGGTTCTAGATCTTCTTCCTCAAGAGGACTCCTAATCACCATCTAAGTTGGAGACTTGTCCACCAAGTCTCCCAACAGAAGTCTAACCCTAGACTCACCTCTATATAAGGGGCTCTAACCCTCAATCTAGAACTACGTTTTTGGCTTGATTCTCTACAACACAGAGATACGTAGGCATCTTGCAAGGATCGATAGTCTTGAATGCAAGAGCAGTCATTAAAGCTCAAAGCTCACCAACCCTAGCATTCAATACTAAAGTACTCAGGTTTTTATTCCACAATATTTGGCGCCGTCTGTGGGAAACTTACAAAAACCATGGTACACACGGAGCAGAAACACTAGTGGGACATACACTCCTATCCAATCGCGAACAATCGCATCAGTAGCGGAAGTACCACCACACTCAACTTATGCCTCCACCCAAGGAGGAACCCTAGTAGGGGCAACTGAGGCTCAGCCACAAGGGACGAATCCCCCGGCTCCTCAAGGGACGAACCCCCAGCTTTAGCAGCTGCATGCACCTATGAACTCTCAACCCCTTGGGTATGAGTACTCGATAATTGTGACTACTAACCCCCCTTACGGGATGCCTCTATACCCCGAAGTTGGAGGGAGTGGACACTCTGGTAGGAGTGAAGCACAAGGGCGGATGCCCCAATAAATACGTGGCTTGGCTCCTATTCCGGAGGATCAAGAATTCTCTGGGCCTTATACTGAAAGAGACTCCAAGTCATCGGATGACGATGTTGCGCCAAGAAGGAGGCATGCTGGTAAGGAGCCGATGGCTGACACTGAACAACGCTCCAGGAGCACTAAAGGGATGACCAAGATGTTCAAGAAAGGATCAGGGCTCATGAAGAAGAGATCCGAAGGCTGAAGCGAGACCTGGAGACACATCTGGACCCAAGACCCCTACTCGCTCCAAGGTGGAGAAATCCTCCTCCAATCATAGACATGGATGGTCCAATACCAAGAAGGGCAGTTGCCCCAAGGGCTGATCCAAGTGATCTTATGCCCCTAGGAGATCCTGATAATCCAAACCCACCATTTACTGATGAGATAATGAATGCTCGTATCTCAAGGAAGTTCAAGATGCCCAACCATCAGAGTATACGATGGTACTAATGACCCCGCTAATCATGTTAGGACGTTCTCTAACGCCCTGTTGTTACAGCCCGTGAATGATGCTATTAAGTGTCGGGCCTTCCCTCAAACCCTATCGGGCATGGCTCAAAGGTGGTACAACCGTCTGCCCCAAAACTCTATTGGATTCTTTAAGGACTTGAGTCAAGCTTTTATTAAGCAGTTCATAAGTGGCAGAGTACATGAGAAGAGCTCAGCATCTCTCATGGGTATAGTCCAAGGAGCAAAGAGGTCCCTGAGAGAGTATCTGAATCGATTTACGAAGGAGGATTTGAAGGTCCCTGATCTTGATGATAAAGTAGCTATGATAGCCCTGCAGCAAGGGACTAGAGACGAGTTCTTTAAGATGTCCTTGGCTAAGCGCCCTCCCGAAAGCATGCTGCAGCTCCAAGTCAGAGCTGGGAAATATATTAAGGTGGAGGAAAGTATGAAGAAGATAGTTGTGAGTAACGAACCTAATGGGAACAAGAAGCGGAAGACGGATCAGGAGTATGATGTCATGGACAAGTATCCACAAATTGGCAAAAAATCTGACTCCTCCTCTTCTAAGAAGAATCAACAACCAAGGTTCGCTGAATATGCAAGGTTGAATGCTCCAAGGAGCCAAATCCTTATGGAAATTGAAAAGGACAAAGACTTTAAATGGCCGAAGCCACTAAGGGGAGATCCCGAAAAAAGAAACAAGAGTCGATATTGCAGATATCACAAAGATGTTGGTCATGACACTAACGATTGTAGACAAATCAGGGATGAGATTGAGTATCTGATCCGAAGGGGAAAGTTTGGACGTTTCACCAAGGGTGAAGAGGCCGGAGGCCAGAAGAAAGATAATGATCGAAGAGATGATGATTGAAGAGGTAACGACAGAGATCGCAACCCACAGCCCCAAGGGCCAGTAATTAATATGATCTTGGGAGGACCTACAACAGCTGGTACTACAAGGAACTCTTGAAAATCTTATGCAAGAGAAGTAATAAGCATAGTCAGAGAACCATCTAAGCATTCTAAGTCAGAGGTAACGCTTGAATTTGGTGACCCAAACCTTGAAGGTTTGAAATTTCCTCAGGACGATCCTCTGGTTATCAATCTGATAATTGGAAATTATCCTGTTATGAGGGTCCTAGTGGAAAATGGAGCTTCCGTGGACATTCTGTTCCATGACACATTCATAAGAATGGGCTACAATGATTCTCAGCTAACTCCATCCGATGCACCCATCTATGGGTTTAACCATGTGGAATGCAAAGTCGAAAGAGCAATACAACTTCCCGTAATTATTGGGGAAGAGCCTAGAGAGGCCACACAGATGTTAAACTTTCAGGTTGTCAAGGCAGCCTCTACTTACAATGCTATCATGGGTAGGACAGGGATCCACGCTTTTAAGGCTGTGCCCTCAACCTACCACATGGTACTGAAGTTCTCCACTAGAAATGGTGTTGGAGAAGCAAGGGGGGATCAAAAGATGGCCCGCAGTTGCTATATTGCAGCACTTAGGCCTGATGGTACAGGGGGGCATGTCCTCCCCATAGAAGACATGGATGTCCGAGAGAATGACGAACTACGAGAAAATCCAGTTGAGGACTTGGTCCCAATTCCCTTAGACCCAGAAAATGTCACATACGTCGGGCATCTTTGGATAAACCCTTAAGGGGTCGAATGACAACTTTCCTCCAGGAGAACAATGATGTATTCGCTTGGACAACAGCTGATATACCTGGGATTGACCCAAACTTTATAACTCATAGGTTGAACATTGATCCAACTTGGAAGGCTTTAAAGTAAAAGAAGAGAACTTATGCCCCTGATAGGCTGGAAGCCATTAAGCAGGAGGTCGAGAAGCTTTTAGAAGCTGGATTTATTGAGGAAGTGCAATTCCCTGAATGGTTGGCCAACCCCGTAATGGTTAAGAAGGCCAATAGAAAGTGGAGGATGTGTATTGACTTCACTTACTTGAATGATGCTTGTCCCAAGGACTGTTACCCCCTACCAAGGATTGATACCCTGATCGATGCCACTGCTGGACATGAGATGTTATGCTTCATGGATGGCTTTAGTGGTTACAATCAGATTAGAATGCATAAGGATGACACCCCAAAGGTATCTTTCATAACTGACTTTGGTGTATTATGTTATCTTGTTATGGCTTTTGGACTTAAGAATGCAGGAGCTACTTACCAAAGACTTATAAATAATATATTTGCCCATCTAATTGAGAAGACTATGGAGGTCTATATTGATGACATGTTAGTGAAAAGCCTAAGCAAGGCCGATCATATTAGTCACCTCAGAGAGGCATTTGAAGTGCTGAGGCACCATAAGATGATGTAAAACCTAGCCAAGTGTGCTTTTGGTGTTGGGTCTGGAAAATTTTTGGGTCATATGGTCTCTAAGAGGGGAATAGAGGCCAATCTTGATAAGATCAAAGCCATCCTAGACATGGAATCACCACGCTCCATCAAGGACGTTCAGAAGCTGACGGGAAGAATCGCAGCTCTAGGGAGGTTCATCTCCAAGTCAGGAGAAATATGTCTGCCCCTTTTTCAAAACCCTTAAGAAGGTGAAGGACTTTGAATGGACAACTGAGAGCCAAGAGGCCTTTGAACAGCTGAAAAAGTACATGACTGAAGCCCCTTTGTTGGCTAAACTAAGTCCGGAGGATACTCTTTATTTGTACCTCGCAGTATTTGAATAAGCCGTGAGTGCAGTCCTCGTAAGGGAAGAGCAGAAGCTCCAGAAGCTTGTATACTATATAAGCAAGGTGCTCCATGAAGCAAAATTGAATTATTCCACCACGGAAAAGTTCGCACTTGCTCTCATCACAGCCTCAAGGAAGTTGAGACCATACTTCCAGGCTCACAAGATCGAAGTCCTGACGGACCAACCTTTGAGGAACATTCTTCATAGCCCGAAGGCCAGTGGAAGGCTCATCAAGTGGGCGGTTGAGTTAGGAGAATTTGATATCAAACACAAGCCTCGAATGGCCATCAAGGCTCAGGCCTTAGCAGACTTCGTGGTCGAATACACCATTAATGACCAAGAAGTCGGGGGGCAAGAGATAGTAACCCCAGAAGGAGGAGAGAAGGAGAAGGAGGAATAAACAACACTGAAAGAATATCGGGTTCTCCATTTTGACGGAGCATCCAAAACAAAATCTAGTGGCACAGGCCTAGTATTGCAAAGCCCTAATGGGTTTATGATTGAGTATGCTTTGAAGTTGGATTTTCCAACTATAAACAATAAAGCAGAATATGAAGCATTGATAGCCGGCTTAGGATTGGCTAGAGTCGTGAGGGCCAAAAACCTGAAGGTATGTGGGGACTCGAGACTTGTAGTTGCTCAAGTTAATGGAGAGTTTGAGGCCAAAGATGATACTATGGCTAAGTACCTGAGAGCCGTGAAGGGAATACTAACTCAGTTCGATGAATGGTATGCAACACATGTTCCAAGAGAGGAGAACACTACGGCGGATGCCTTGTCTCAGTTCGCCTCGTCTGAAATCAAGAACTATCCGAGAAGTATTTACTTCCAGGTCTTGAAGACCCCTACTATTCATGTCATAAATCTGATAGCACCGGTTGGTGTGGCAAGCTGTTTGATAGACTCGATCAAGACCCACTTAGAAACTGGGTGGCACCCCGATGATGCCCAAGAGGCATGCAAGCTGTCAGTTAGAGCGTTAAGGTACTCTTTAATTGAAGGCCTTATTTACAAAAGGTCCTTTGTTATTCCGTACTTGAAGTGCTTAAGACCTCTTGAAGTAGAGGAGGCACTTAAAGAAGCCTATGAAGGGATTTGTGGAAAATACCTGGGGGCAGGGCCCTCACTCACAAGATAACTCGATTGTGGTTCTACTAGCCAACTATGCTGGCCGATGCAAAGGCTTATGTGAAGAGATGCGACAGATGCCAGAGGCACGCTCCGATAGTACGACAGCCCCCAGAGAGGCTTACATCGATCAACATGCCCATCCCTTTTGCAATATGAGGAATGGACATGCTTGGACCATTTCCTATAGCATCGGGATAAAGGAAGTTCATTGTGATAGCCATAGACTACTTTACAAAGTGGATTGAGGCTAAAGCACTAGCCAAGATAACCACCAAGAACATTACCCAAATTTTCTAGGATAATGTGATATGCCGATATGGAATCCCACGCATCCTTGTCACGGATAATGGGAAACAATTTGATAATATAGAGTTAAGAGAGTACTGCGACGATAACAACATAAAACTTTGCTTCACCTCCATTGCACATCCTCAGGCAAACGGGCAAGCGGAAGTTGCTAACAGAATCATCCTTGATGGACTTAAGAAGAGGGTTGAATTCTCGAGAAACACTTGGGTGAATGAGCTGATGCCTATACTATGGGCATATCGAACCACCTGCAAAGTGACAACTGAAGCGACCTCATTCATGCTGGCTTACGGAGCCGAGACAGTGGTGCCCCTTGAGATCACGCATGGATCCCTTAGGATCGAAGCTTACGAACCAGATACAAACGAAGAAGGCATGAGGCTCGCTCTCGATCTTATTGATGAAGTCAGGGATGAAGCCAATACCCGTAATGCAGAGTAACAATGAAGTGCCTCCCTCTATTATAATAGACGGGTTAAAGAAAGGTTCTTTCAACAGGGATATTTGGTTCCGAGGAATATTGAGGCATCAGGAGTAGGGGAGAGAGGAAAGCTAGCCCCCAATTGGGAAGGGCCTTATAAGGTTAGGAGGACACTGGGACGAGGATCTTACAAGTTAGAGACCCTGAATGGTGATGAAGTGCCTCACACTTGGCATGCTTCGAACCTGAAGGTTTATTATGTTTAGGACATTCACTACATGTTCCTAGTACTTAGCATTAGTTTTATAAATTAGGTCGACGAAACCATTTTATGTTAGGGTTGAACCCATTTCTTAGAGATATTATCTATTTATGCAAGTGTATTTCTATCATCTTGTCTACCAATTTATTTAAGTACGAGCATCCAAAGAATGCAAGTCCCGAAGGACCAAATGCAGAAAATAAAAGACAAGTATGAAATGAAATTAAACATAGTGCATAGATAGAAGATCCCGAAGGATCATAAGTTAAAGTCCCAAATGACCAATAGGTTACAAACCAATAAAAGTTCAAATAAATAAGTTCTGAAAATAAAAGCCACATACGACAATCAAGGCCATGCAAGGCCACATCATTCACTCGTCAGAAGAGTCCTCCCCCTCGCCATCCGAGCCTTCCTCAGAAGAAGAACCACTGCTCCCTAGAATCGGCTCCCTCATCTTCCCTCGAAGGGCTGCCATGGACTTGGGGCTACCCGAAGGGGCTTTGCCTTTAGAGCCGGAACCGGAACCCGAGTGACTGGAGCTCGACTGGGGCCTCAGGCGAGGAGTCGAGGGCACAGATCCGGAAGGATGCTCAGATAGGTCCATAACAGGCAGCTTCTAGGGGAAAGATAGAAGGCTTGGATCTACCACATCCGGCCACACGCCTAGAGCGTCTTTGACTCCCCTATTCCAACCTATCGCCATGTTAACAGGGCGCATCTCGTCATCGTGCTCACCCATCATTGTAGTGAACCTAATGGATCTGTGATAAGCAGCCTCGAGGTCCTTCCATTTCCTCTTCCTCTTCTCTTTTGAGCTAGCATATTTCTTCTCCATGATGGCCAGCTTGCCCTCCACCTCATGGGCCCTAGACTCCCACTCCCCTGAAGAGATAGTCATCTGCTTCATGGAAGCCTGCAGTGCATGGTAATTGCCTCTTATTTTCACAGCCTGAGTAGAGGAAGCTGCGAAATAGGCATTGGCCTGACAAAGAAAATATGAGTTTAATTAAGAAGGGTCGAGCCCCTAAGGAATGATTCCTATAATATTTTCCAAGTACTAAGGAAAAGAGAACTTAAGCGAAAATTTGCACAACTAGAAACATACCTGATAGAGGGCATGAGCTCCCAGCATCTCCGCCTCAAGGATTTCTCACCAGAGGACACGGACAAGAGGTCGGGAGGAGTAATGCAGTTTCTCGACCACTCGAGAGCAAGAGTCGGGTTTCCAAAAATGGAGTCGTTAGAAGAAATACCCCATCCGGCTCGAAAGGGGTCCTAGCACTCCCGTCAAAATACTTGGCCCTCTTAAGGCCAGATCCTGACGCCTCGAGGAAGGCAGGGACCTTAGGGATATGGTTGGCCTTCTTGATGGCATCTCTGGCCATCGTACCCGTAACAGCATCGCTCGTCTTGGCTTTGGCGTCAAGAGCCTTAACAACTGAAATAAGAAGAAAAGAAACAGATGTAAGAATAAACTTGAACAAAGAAAGGGTAAACACGGATAAATACCCTCTATAGAGAGGCAGCTAAGGCCAACCTCGACAAGCTTGACTTCCGTCACGAATTCCCAATAACGGGTTCTCCCGTCATTGTCAATAAGAAGATCTCGGGCATGAAGCTCAACATCAGAAAGGTTGAGAATGAAATGGGAACTATCGATTGGGCTACTAAAATCACGTCTGAAGTATGCCCCCCAGTCTCCATCCTTCCACTCAATGACCACGAACTTCTTGTTCCAGTTGTGGTTTGAGTTATTGAGGGAATTGGTGTTCACCATTTGAGGAACATGGGCTCGGTATTGAATCACTACCCAACCGGGCCGAGTCATAGGAGACGCCTTCCTCATGAAGATACTACGGAACATTGTCACACTTAATGGGATGCCTAAGTCATGGTATCTAACTATGAATAAAATGATGAAAGACACCCGTTAGGGTAGAGCTGGCATGGATGGATCTTGAGTTCGGCTAGAAGCCTCGGAATGAAGGAGTGCAGGGGGAACCTTAGCCCGGAGTTAAGGGCTACCTTGAACACAAACAACCTTTGGTGGAAAAGATTACAATCCCTCTCACTTGTCTTAGCTCTACGAACCCTTAAACAGTCGGGCCAGGGGTAAGTTAACTTAATCACCTCGACATCCTTCTCACGAAGCACACTTCGATGATGGAATGCATCGAAATGGACGGTACTAGGGTACGCGTCCGCTCTCTCATCCAACATACTCTTCAAACTGTTCGAGCAACGATTAATTGAGAAGGGGGAGACAAGAGCTATACCTTGGAGTGAGCGTAGAGTAGCCCTCTTATGCATAGCTTCCTTTTCGGAGAAAGAGGACTTAAAAGGGCCTTGTCCACCTGACATTCTTGAGAACTTGAAGAGAGTTCAGAGCTTGAAGCAGGTACCTCGTTGAAAGAACACCGGGTTTAGTGAGGAAAAATGATCAAAAGGCAATAAAAGATGACATAATAAGCGAGAAAAGTGATGCAGGACACCGCTTATCATATTAGTCTTCCGAAAAAAGCCTGGCTGAAACCAAATATAAGTCGTTAGTTAACTAAAGGATTATTATGTTAATCATTATGATTAGCAAAATTAGTTAATATTAAAATAAGATTAGCTTTTCAGCTGAACTCGTGAGTACGAGAACGAAACGTTCTCCTCCGTATCAGAGCCATGAAGACCACAATTTACGTTCAGGGAAGCCCCGGCCGACCAGGAAACAATTGGAGGCCTTTTGGCCTACCAGGAGCCTCTGTATCAGAGCCATGACGGCCAAAATTTGTGTGCGGGGAAGCCCCGGCCGACCAGCCAACAATTGGAGGCCTTTTGGCCTACCAGGAGCCTCTGTATCAGAGCCATGACGGCCACAATTTGTGTGCGGGGAAGCCCCGGCCGACCAGCCAATAATTGGAGGCCTTTTGGCCTACCAGGAGCCTCTGTATCCGAGCCATGACGGCCACAATTTGTGTGCGGAAAAACCCCGGCCGACCAGCCAACAATTGGAGGCCTTTTGGCCTACTAGGAGCATCTGTATCAGAGCCATGACAGCCCCAATTTGTGTGTGGGGAAGCCTCAGCCGACCAGCCAACAATTGGAGGCCTTTTGGCCTACCAGGAGCCTCTATATCAGAGCCATGACGGCCACAATTTGTTTGCGGGGAAGCCCCGGACGACTAACCAACAATTGAAGGCCTTTTGGCCTACCAGGAGCCTCTGTATCAGAGTCATAACGGCCACAACTTACCTCCAAAGTGGCCTTGGCCTACCAGCCAACAAATTGAGGCCTTTTAGCCTATTAGGAAATCCTGTAAGAGAGTCATGAGGCTTCAAAAGTTATCACGGAGACCCTCTAGGGAGGTTGTAACAACCCAAATCTGGGGTCAAGATTTGGTGTCACTAAACAATCTTTACA